>NC_136780.1:234307-307584 GCF_947034865.1 Barbatula barbatula | reverse complement strand
AAACCTGCATGTACACAAACTAGCGTTAAATGCTGTTAAAGTCATTCGACATTATTCCATCACTGAAGTGTCTGAGAAACAGATTGTTTAAGATGAAGAACCGGTTCTAACCCAACACATCACTGCAAGATGCACAACCCTAACCTTACATACACACAGTTATACATCTCGAGCTTTCTAACATGAAGTTAATATACAGAGCAGCTCAAACCCTTCACAAGATCTACAGACATGACCAAACCTGCGCATCTTCTTATTACTATTATTCAAATATCGATGTATATCCCTCTTTACATACACACACAGCGTTATACGCACATGTTTCATTTATTTCTAATTCTATAGAAAATGTCTTTTCTGCTGACGCGTGAACGCGCGAACCACAGGCGGAAGCGGGCCGCGCGCAAAAAGAGGTACCCTCACTCACAACACACTTCCGCCTTCAACACACATGACCAAATAAGGAGCCGTTCTCAGAACTCCGCGAGACTGTTGAGGAAATTCATCGCAAATAAATAATAAAGTTTCTCTGCGGCGACGAAAGCGTCGATCTAACCCGAACAACTGCACAGGAAGTCTCGCGGATGACGCTTTACGCACTTAGAACTACGACGCTCGCGTGAGAATGGCTAGATGAACCTGCGCGCGACTGTTCAATAATAAGGAAAGTTTGTCGCGTCGGAACGCTCGTAACAACACTGTCTGGAGTTTAGTTGCGTAGCGTACAACGCTTTTAACGGACGCCTCGCAAACGCAGAAAGTTTTCCGCATCCTGGTTAACGCCTTTTGAGCGCGGATGGGAGAATGCGTAAACACGTTGACAATGAACAAATGCAATGTAAGGAAAGGACGAGATTTAATTGTCTACCGTGATATTGCAGAGCCATCCACCGGGCGATGACGCCCAGACGGACTCCTGACCCGCCGCGTGCCCGATGATGACAGCATCATCCACCCACTCGCTCTTCGTCAGGCTGCTGATGTAACTGTCCCAACTCATGACTGCTGCTCGAGATCTACAAACAATAAACACAAACACACACAAATCATCATTTTTCACATTGAACTTTTGTTCTACTCGGCGCTGCTGATTCACAAACCGAGATCTGAAGACGCGTTGCGTCTGAGTTCATGTGCCAAAAGTCGCACGCTGCAAAAACAGACGGAAAGTGCCAGAAAGGATGAAAGAAAGTCAAGTACCTGAACTGCGCTCGTGCTCCGATGCGAAGTGAGTTTAAGGAAGTCCGCGTCAGCTTATATGCGGCGGCGGCAGCGCGCGCCCTGCCCCACGAGCCACTTCCGCAGGCAACTCGAGGCACTCATCTAACTTAGATATATTCATACAGATTGATTCATTAAACACAGAGAGTTCACGTCATCATGGCCCATCATCACTATCAACGTTTTCTGCTTAAATGCATTTCAGAGAATGCTAGTGAAAGTTTAAGAGCTGAGTGCTGAGGTTTGACATTTGCAGTTAAACAAATGACCAGATCACACACACACACACACACACACACACACATTGTTTAGATATTTCAATTCTGGTTTAACTGAATCGAGAGCATCTGAGATCATTCTAATGTAGATGTGGTGATGTCAGGTGTAAATGTGAAGTGTCAGTCTTCATTCAAATCACTGGGCGTTGTTGTGTTTTAAAGCATTTCTTGAGCTCTTCCCAAATCTTAGAAATTTACATTTTCTCCTAAAAGTGATTCACGTGCCCTGATGCAACAGTTCAGCCCAGAATGTGCTCATTCACATGGCCAAAACATGCCACTGAAGACCCTCTCTAGTGTGTTTGGATTGCATAATAACACGCTGCTTTAGAATACCTGGAATACCGGGTTGTGCTTTTCGAGAACCACTGATTGTCTACCAGGCTCCTGATTCTTTAGATAGTTCTGGTGTACATGAGGGTGAAAGAAAGATCTGTTGATGGATGGAGTGAACATCCAGATCTCACTTCAACAGTTTGACATGTTTGGCCATTATCAGAGAGAAGATGACAGAACCACGACATCCTGTTTGTGAATCTACCTGATGTGACAGGAAGTCCTGTCAGTGACACTTTCATTTCAGCACTGTAGCCGAATGTACGAATCACTTACTGTCCCGCCGTCTTCACCACTGCAGAGACATCAGAACTGACCCGTGCAGTGACCAATCAACTTGTGCCAGAGAGAGAATGAGGCGGGGCCGAACACACACCGAGGATGAAGAGCTCGACACTGACCGATGATCCAAAACCACCGTCAGAACATCAGCTCAACGCCAACCTGTACAACAGCACACAGCAGAGCCACTGAAACAGATGACGTATTATTATGACTGAAATATTCAAGCACTAATAGATCAAAGCGTTGAATAACAGAATGACAAAATAATAAACATAATTGCAAAAAACATCTGCAGTCAATGAGTGTTGATGATGATACGACATTTAAAAAGTCATTTCTACTCCAGCTGTGGAATTTTGCCTCATGTTCTTACTGGTTTGGCCCAAGCAGAAGATGCTTCTATCATAACATGCGTCCACATGCTGTCTAACGTCACAAAAACAGAATGTATGCCTGCGAGGCAGCCAAATACACATGCACGCGCGCGCTGAGTGTGTAAAACGCACTCGAGTGTGAGAGCAGAGACATCCTTATCTTTGAGTTATCAAGAAGCAGGCACTTTATCAACCAGCCAGGTCTTTTTGAACAAAGTACATGTGTGTATTTATGTGCGAGGTTGAGTAAGCATTTGGATCCTACTTATGACCGATTAAGACAACAAGACCTTTCTACAGAACGGGCCATATCTGTGACTATGAACTGCTTCATTTTTACAGATTGCAGATGACAGAAATGAGGCGAGTGCGGTTGTGTTCTGACTGACATTAAAACAAGCTCATGACATATGAAGCAACCCTGTCATGAGGATGTTTTACATTCCAGCATATGTCAGAATGAAGCGTTTCGCTTCTGCTGTAGATGTCCTGTATGTGTAAGAGCTCATTTGCCAGTCAAAAGGGGAAGAAAATTTCACAAAGGTCTGCAGAGTGGGAATTGGATTCACTCAGATCCAGAATACAGGACTTCTGAAGTCAAATATAATGACAAATGCAGAGGAAAAACACAGCTAATTGATTTCATATTGATGAGTTTTTGGGCCGTGAGATCCAGCATGATCTCTTTATAAACTTTATTCTGACGTCCATGTGTGACTGCATGAAACTATTGCACATTATATTTAGAGACGACTAATCTTTATGTCACGGATCGTGTACAGAGAACTGTAACACAACACTAAAATACACACAACAACTTCTCCATTTCTCTCACACACACACCTTCGGTTCTGAAGTGAGTCTATGACTTCCTGTCTCTGACAGGAAGTGGGGAAACTGTAATGTCTCATCTGATGTGATTCTCCCCTTTGCGTTTGTCTTCTTTCCACTCATCCTGTCGTTCTCTTCTCATATCTCTCTCCGCTGGAACACAGACACGGCTCCATCGCTGCAATATGCCCTTATTAGGTAAACTAGGAAGTGAGAAATGTGGTGGAGATCATGTAAAAGTGTGAAAGACTTACAGCTATGTGCTTAATGACAATGTTTCTCATTGATTCACCCGAAGCTGCTTCACACCCAAGAAATGCAACAGAAGCAACAATCTGCAAAGCATGAACCACACCAGTCTTCTGAATGTACAGCAGTCGGTGTCACATTTAAACCGTGTGAATGTCCCTCGATCAATGTTGAATGTTGATTATCAGCAGAACTACTGATGTCAGGAGGCGGTGCAGAACACATGCTGACTGTAAGCTGTCACACACACACACAGCACTGTCACACAAACTTCTGCATGTATATCTGTTGACCTGTTTTGACATGTAGGGGAATTTTCTGATGAATGCACATTCTGTGGGTCACTGTGGTGTATTTGAAGCAGCGCCCTCTTCTGACGAATGACAGAAATGCTCAAGCTGCAAAATCTTCAGCCGGGATCTTCTCACACCATGGGGCAGAGCTGTATTTTTACCTACACACAGAACAAAACACTGCATGTCAGAATAACTGCATTAATAAAACAAAAAGAATAAGGTATTCTCTACCAAATCCGGTGTTTCAGATGAGAACATTCAAGACACTGAAATCTCAATAACTCAGCTTACAGTTTGTTTGACAATGTTTAACGTCTTGAGGGTGATTGAAGAACCTTTGCTCACGGCTCCCCATGTGGTCGATCAGCGCAATTGTCTGTTACCAGTGTTGTAAATAATGTTGCAGGACAAGCTTTCTTCTTTCAGACGAATACAGTCAAGAGTTATAACAGTAGTTCTCCTGGCTCTTCCCAGCTTTCTAATGGGAGTGAGCGGGGATGAGATTTTGAAGCCAACGATCAAGAAACTGCTCCACACATCTCCAAGGGGTTAATGGAGATCAGAGATGACGTGTTTTTGTATGCAAAACCCAGAGGTTAGCATTTAAACACTTCCGGTTCCATTTGAATCGTGTATAGCTACGTGCTTTTGATAGAAATAAAAATGTTAAAGGAATACAGCAGCTTTGTGATTTTGCGATGTGTTTTCTCAGTTAAATTTACAGGCCAATAACAGGTCCGTCCACATTTCCCCTTGTCAAGAATGATTATGCCAATGAAATGTTCTTTTTGTAACAGAACTGCTGCTCATTATTCTTTTTTTCTGCCTATTGGTTGACGTCTCTTACGTCTATATGTTGCTCTAATATACATTCTATTGTAATATTAAAAACAAGCTGAGAAAATCTCTTCTGTCATGTTTTTTTCTTTGTACAAAATATGTTTTAACTCTGATGTTATCAGACCACGCTCTCGTTTTACTTCACTTTCTTCTCATCTGTTCTTTTCTTTCTCTTGTCCATGAAACTACACCATCCTTACTGTTCTTTTCTCTTCATTCCATTAAGTCATTTAATTGAGGTAATTCAATGGTTTTTGTCTTTTGTAATTATTCGTTTATGAAAGGTGATTGGAAAGTTGAATTGCGTTAAAACCACCTGATTAAAATGATCTTGTGAATAATTATCATGTATTTTGTTATATCTGTGATTGATGTTTACAGTGTAGCTTTAGATCAAAGCAATGAAAACGACAGATATTTTCCTCAGTTCATTTAAAATGTAATCAAACTGACTGGATCTACCTGTGTGTTACAGGGTTTTAATGCACACCCAACACAAACGTAATAATCTGTTGAAAATAAGCTCAATATTAATGCTTCGTATTTAAATTATATGAATTAAAACTACATGCACAACATGAAACACGGTCAATTTAAGAACAAAGCAAGGTCAATTTTAATGTTACATTAGCTTAAGAATAATTATCAACATGTTTAATTGAAAGTCAGCTGACAAGGATTTGCAGACTGTACGTGGTTGTTAAGAACCTCTCTGAGACTTGAGGGGGTTAAGAATCTAAATGCAGTTTTATTAAGATAAACAGGCAATAGGTCACACATAAACAAGGTCACAGGCAACGGTCGTGGCAGGAAGCAGCAGGTCCAAACCGATAAGCAAGTTCAGAAATAAAAACACAAGTAAACCCACAGCAGAATGCTGAGAAATGCGATAGTAACACACAATTATAGAATGATTGAACCAGGTTTATATTGACAGAGGTAATGACACACAGCTTAGAATGATCTATGTGAGAGACATCAAGCAATAGGCAGAATACAGACAAAAGGATAAGAAGCAGCAGTTTAAAGTCAATAAGCATTTTTCTGTTATAAGAACATTTGGCATAATCTTTCTTCACAAGGGGAAATGTGGATGGGCCTGTTATTGCAGAAATTTAACTGAAAACACATCAGAAAATCTGCTGTATTCCTTTAACATTTTTATTTCTATCAAAAGCATATAGCCCTACAATATAAAAATGAAAATAAAAAGCTCTGAATGTGCTGTACTTGAAGAAAATTGAAAGCTTTGTTTTAATATAGTCTTTGTTATTTTCTTGTACAAAACTCATGTTACAGTGTTAATGCAACCTGTCTCTCATAATTTCAGTTGTTGCGTTTGTCATTTCATCACATGGCTAATCTCTGGCCCACACTACAGTAGGTGGCAGATATGCACCTCAAACGCAAGTTGCCGCTCACCATTGAAAAGGAACAGAAGAATAATTACTTCCCATGGGTACGCCCATACTATATACTAGGCAGAAATGAGAACGAGTCATTAATAGTATGTCCGAATGTTCAGTATGCAAAAAACTGTAGGCTAGAAATACCCAGATGGTCTACTACTTATGCCGAGATTCGAGTGTGGATCAGACGGACACTCATCTATCCCATGATGCCTCGGGAGCTGAGTATTGGTCAAATATTTTAAGTAAATCAAATATAGGGGAAAACTAATGCAATGGTTTAATGCAAGCGCCAATTAATCTCTCTTGACTAAATTGTTTTTATTACATCACACGTCAAGGAGCATAAAGCTATGCTCCTGGCCTACAAGACCACCACCGGATCTGCACCATCGTATCTCCTCTCGCTAATGCAGATCTATGTTCCTGCCAGATCACTGCGGTCTGCAAAGGAACAACGACTAGTGGTACCATCCCAAAAAGGAAAAAAGTCACTCTCCCGTACCTTCTCTGGATCTGTTCCACATTGGTGAAATGATCTACCAGCTGCTACAAGATCAGCAGACTCGGTTGCCATCTTTAAAAAACGCATCTCTTCCGTCTACACGTCTCTGATTGATTTATCCGAAGTCTCTCCACAATAAAAAAAACCTTACTAACGTTCCTATTCTTCGCTTTTATACTGTGCTAGGCTTTAATGGACTAGTTTGATGCACTTGTGTATTTTGTTGTCTATGTTGTTATAATTCCTTCCAATGTTTCCTCATCTGTAAGTCACTTTGGATAAAAGCATCTGCTAAATGTAATGTAAATATGGGTCACATGATCATCGTAAATTATTGTACTTTTGAAAGTCCCACATTTTTAGGCAGCTATAAAAATCTTGCTTTTCCAAATGTCTCACAATGCCTGATAACTAAAAAAATGTCCAGTAGAGGTGATCGAGCAATACGAAGCGATTCCTCTCCGTGCCTAGTATTTAAATCTTGCATCTATCCTAGGGGGTACAAAATATGTTGTAGGCCGGACACTTTAGTGGCTCTAGTGTCGCTAGTTGTAATCTCCTCCGGATCCTAAAGCATAGTGTTACTGAAAATACAGACCAGACATTTAATTTCCTTAGCTAGGTTCACAGAACGAAGTACAGCATACTAGAAAGTTAAACTACCAAGTCCCCAGAGGTTTAAAGCCAATGCACGCAAGTTAGTCTAAGAATTGAAGCACTGCACATTGCAATCATACATAAGTGCAAAAGGTCACAGATTTAGTTGCAACCCTCTATCTAGACAAGAAATTGTTGAAACATGAAAAACATTGATGAAAGCACCACACACGTTTAGAGACCAAAGTTTTACTAGGAATCAGACAAACATCAGTTGTACAATGAACATTCGGATTCAAGCTGGAATGACTAACAGCACAGATGACCTAGGAACCTTCATGTATAGACACGTTCTGGCTAGGATTACCATGGCTCATTTGCATACTCTGAGCCATTCTGACTTGAGTCACCATAGGCGAAAGATTCATCCACTACAGTAGCATTCTGACTACAGTTGGCATTGGTTGAAGACACATCATAACCATCATTCCACCTTAAGTTAACGTTGGCTGAAGAGTCGTTAGCTGCAGTCGGACTGAAGTTAGCATTGGTTGAAGACACATCATCACCATCATTCCACCTTAAGTTAACGTTGGTTGAAGAGTCGTTAGCTGCAGTCGGACTGAAGTTAGCATTGGTTGAAGATTCGTTAGCTGCAGTCGGACTGAAGTTAGCATTGGTTGAAGACACATCATCACCATCATTCCACCTTAAGTTAACGTTGGTTGAAGAGTCGTTAGCTGCAGTCGGACTGAAGTTAGCATTGGTTGAAGATTCGTTAGCTGCAGTCTTACTGATGTTGCCTACAGTGATCAAGTCAACAAGTTTAATGGGAATAAAATCAGTATATTCTGACCTCAGCATCACAATGTTGCTTTTAAAGCAGAGTAAAAATATGCAAATACGTTTGGGACATGAAACGACTCCAAACCTTGGTCTCCAGCTACTTTCCCAACATCACTGCGTGAAGATTCTGAGGAACCCTGTTCAACTGACGAGCCAAACACATGCCCTTCTCAACTCAAATGACACCACAACTTTCATTATTAGTGTCTAAACAAAAAGCAACTCACCACTGCATGTGAACTGATGATAAAGAACCACCAAGAGAATAAATTTAATGAACCTCATCATTTCACCACAAACTACGCTGCTGCAATCACACAAATCCCCCAAAGCTCAGAAACACACACAATCTGGATACTGCAGGACTTTAAAGGTGAACAATTAATTTGCAACAACTGGCGCCTCATTAACTATTTTAATATCAGCGTAAATAATCAATTAGTACCACAGTTACCAATTAAGATATAATTAAATAAATGCTGTTTCTGCTGCAGTTTTGTGAAATGCCATTTCTGAGATTTGTTTAAATTGTTACTGAAGAAAAAGTCACTATTTTAGTAAAAAGTATGCGATGAAAAAACTACTCAAGTAACTAGTTACTTTGTTACTTTGTATCTGATTATATAGGCCTACTATTCATAAAATGAACATAAACGCCAATATTTTATGTTATTTTTAATATTATATTTTAATCAATATTTTGTATTATTATTATTATTATTATCATCATAAGCATATATATTTTTGCAATATACAGACAGCGACTAAAGAATAGACAAACACAGAAGAGACAAGCATTTCTGTAAATTTAATCTATTCCCAATATCAATGTAGCCTACATAACTACCACTTATTTAGAATAATAGAGTAAACTAAATTTCAATTGTAAATTGTCAAACAAAAGTGAAGCTGTTGAGTTTTGCATTTACAATGCCTTTAACTAACCTCTGAGCATTTCCTAAGATCATTTAGAACATCTGCAGTGCTCTCTTATATGAAATACAAACTGATTTTAGACCAAACTCATGTTTTCTCATGTTGTTTTATGAAAAACTCTTACTTGTAAACAAACTATAAACAGTGAACCACACACCCATCAACAAGTTTTCTTCCTTCTGTTTTTCAAATGTTATTTCTGAAAGCCCTGTCTCTGTGTCTAACAGGTCGCGCATCATGTTGCTGTATCTGAAGAACAGGTCGCACAGGTGCGCGCATATGGTGGCCATTTATCCTTCCTTGCAAACAAACTCGTTTATTAACAAGTTGACCATGTTAAGCATGAGTATCCAGCAGGTTTTACAGTGTAAAGAAGTCTGAATGCATGACACAGCATGATACCCCATCTTAAAGCTTACAGTGAGTCTACCTCATAATCCAGGGACATTGACGCAAGGTTAACGCATATGGTAGAGGCAAAAACTACCACCAAGAAATACAAGAAGAGAAACCGCAGAAGAAAATGAGAAATAGTTTTGTTGAGAAAATGGCTTTGGGCAACAGACATTCAGGTTGGTACAGTCAAGAGGGGCCAGCGAGGTGAGTGATGTTAACTGGAATGCGCTGCATATGAAAGAACTCATTCGCAGGTCCTTCCACAACCCCCCACCACCACCACAATATACACTGACCCGCACTAGTCCGCAACTACTCTTATGACAGGTCAAACAAGCCTGCTCTCTTTGTCACTTTAAACAAACTAATAAGCTCTTTGCACTACCTGCCAGTACCATTTCTATTTATAAATATCCCATATGTATATATATATAATAATCTGTATTTATCTGTTTATATATATATATATATATATATATATATATATATATATATATTCTGTGTAATGTTATTTGTATGCACCATGGGTCTGAGACAAACGGAATTTCAATGCTCCATATTTATGTATTGTACATGTGCAGAATTGACAATAAAGCAGACTTTGAAGAGGAAATGGGGTTCGCAATGCTTAATAATCTATAATATTATATTCTGTTTACTATTTTAAGACTATATATTCGTTCCGCACGTTATGGTATTGATGCAAATTGTTCTGGTATATTATCATTTTAGGTTCTCAGTCCTGATAACAATATTTAAAGTAATAATATATCTACACTGTAAAATCTTTCCAGGATTTGTGAACTGTGAAACTTCCCATTAAATCAGATTATTGGCACTTCACAGGCTGTAGCTGTGATATTTCACCGTATAATACACTATTCAGACTTTTATTGTGAAAATAACGCTGGTCGGACATTTACCGGAAGCTACAGTAAATCACGTCTTTTGCGCATGCGTCTGGGCTTTCAAAGCCACTCCCATCCCACGGATAACGTGATTAATTGTCACATTATTTTAAATGACCGTTTTCATCTGGTAGTTTAACCAAATTATTGTTATTTACATGTTCTGTTATCAGTTAAAGTGTTCAAGTAACTAAACAGGAAACGAGCAGACGTCGGTTGTAAATGTCTGAAAATCCTCTGTTTTTTACTAGTAAGTAAGTAAGTAAGTAAGCTTTATTTATATAGCACCCATCACAGAAAGAATCACAGAGTGCTTTACATGTAGCAAGCAAAACAATATAATAAACATCATACAAACATAAAAACAAACATAAAAGCTCAATCAACTAAAAGCATGTCTAAACAGTAGTGTCTTCAGCTGTTTTTTAAAAGAATCAATAGAATCGGCCACACGCAACGACAAGGGCAGTGCGTTCCACAATTTTGGAGCAACTGCCTGGAAGGAGCGGTCTCCCCGAGTTTTAAGGCGGGTTTTAGGTACCATCAGGAGATTTTGACCTGAGGAGCGAAGAATGCGAGAAGAAGAGTGGGGGGTCAACATGTCTGCGATATATTGAGGTGTCTGTCCATGTATTGCTTTAAAAGTTAAAATTAAAATTTTATAATCAATTCTGTATTTTACCGGAAGCCAGTGGAGACTAAATAAAATTGGAGTAATGTGTGCCCTTCTGTTTGTTCCCGTTAAAAGCCTGGCTGCAGCATTTTGGACCAGTTGGAGACGTTTAAGAGAACATTTGTTAAAACAAATAAAAAGAGAATTACAATAATCCAACCGTGAAGAAATAAAAGCATGAATGATCATCTCCATATTAGTTTTTGGCAGTATTGTTCTCAATTTAGAGATATTTCGCAAATGATAGAAACAGCTTCTGACCAGCTGTCTAGAATGACCATCTAGAGACATTGATTGGTCGAACAGAACACCAAGGTTTCTTAGGCTCGTCTGGACGGAGGAGTCCAAGGCGTGTAGGTGTTGTTTGATTTGGGGAATTTTTTGTTCTGGAGCAATGATCAGAGTTTCTGTCTTTTTTGTATTTAGTTGTAGATAATTGTTATATAACCAAGTCTTAATGCAAGACAGACATTCCAACAAATCTGTTAATTTTCCGAACTCTGATTCATTGAATGTGCAGTACAACTGAATGTCATCAGCATAAAAGTGATAAGACACAGTATTAAAATTTCTAATTATTTCACCAAGAGGGCTAATATATAACAAAAACAAAAGAGGACCTAAAACCGAACCCTGAGGAACTCCATATAACAGAGGGGTCATATCTGACAGAATGTTGTTGATAGACACACAAAATGATCTGTCAGTCAGGTAAGAGGTAAACCATCTAAGAACATCACCAGAAAACCCCATTTCATTGCGTAACCGATTTAACAGGACCGTATGGTCCAATGTATCGAACGCAGATGATAAGTCAAGTAAAATCAACACCGTGTACTGTCCTGAGTCAGCAGCCATCAGAATGTCATTTGATACTTTAAGAAGCGCCGTCTCCGTTGAATGACTTTTCCGGAAACCTGACTGAAATTTTTCAAGTATATTTACTGCATGGAGAATATAGAAGCAGCTGCCTCCGTGAAGTTTCATGCTTCATCTTATATTCAACATTAAAATAAATGGTTAGGTATTTGCATTAAAGAAGCACACAAGAGTAACTTGGAACTGCAGTTACAGCATTAGACTGACGAGGTGGCGCTGTCGTCTTGAGCACAATGAACTCTTGACTAAACTTTAGACGGAGAAAAGAGCTCCAATATATCATCCTAATAGCTGTTTCGGATCTGTTCTGGTTAACAGCGTTTAGATAACATCTACATATGTATATAGGTTAACGCACTAGCATGACATCAATTACCAAGGACCAATTAACATGTTTGTTCACTTATCACAACACTGTATGTTTCTCTAGTTTGATTGGGACCTACAGTCAAGCTCCAAATGATAATACGTTTGCAAATCATTAGCATACAGATGACAGGTCATATTGTATTTCCTAAAATTGACCACGAGGGCAGCGTGTATAAAGAAAACAAGCAAAGTTGGACCAAGAATAGATCCCTGTGGGACCCCCAGGAGAAGCATTGCAGAAATTTCCAATTTCAACAGAACAATTTCTTTCCTTTAAATAAGAGAACCACTCAAATGCAACACCATTAATTATGTTAACTATGTTTTTCTGTGCAACTACTTTGATGCTATGTAAATTGTAAAAAGCTCTATAAAAGCTATATCTCCACTAATAAACACAGCAGTGTCATAAATATTTAAAGTGTCTCACTCACAGATAAGAACAACTCATTTGGTTTGTTAGTAGCCATGAAAGAAAATGACCTGTACAAGTATAACTAGTCCTTTTCAAGTGTCAATAAATCTGTAGGGAGTAAAAAGCAGCCTACTATCTTTTCTTAAATAATGTGGTAAAGGAAAAATACAAGGATTTGATTTAAATTCTACTTGAGTAAAGTAGAAATCTCCCAAAAGATTACTTCAGTATGGTAATCAGATACAATTACTCAAGTACTTTACAGCCCTGTACTTGAATTGAAATCCTTCTGTCACTAATTTCCCTTTAACAAGAAGCCCAGGTGCTGTAAATCTAGTTACCTTCAAAACTCCTGCTTGGAGCCTCAGACACAGTAAGGGGCCTGGGATTGGGTTTTGTCTTTGAGTTTCTGTCATGATGGATGCTTGCAAACATCTTTTTTTAGTGATTTTGTATCAGCAATTTTTGCTCAAAGGTCAAGTTATTGGCACACGTTTACATTTTAGTCTAATATAAACATTTGTTGTAGTCATTTTATGGCGTAATATAACTTGATGTGATGTGTCATATACATAATATAGAAACAAAATGCCATTATGTCAAAATGAATGTGTGTCTCTTGTTTTTTTTAGGGCAAACCTTTCCAATTGGACATGATGGATTCAGGACTGATGTTGAACACATAGACCTAGGGAGTGAAGGTGTGTTTCTCAAATGTGCTGTTAGGAGAGGTTGAAGTTAAGCCTCAAGATGAGGTTTCCAGCATGTGTTTGCTTGCGTGTTCTGTTATATCCTCACCTTTCCTTTTCCAGTAAACAGTCAAAACCTAAGACCAGCAATAGCAAAGTGCAACGTGGCTGTTCTACTGTCTTTGAATAATGCATCTGGACTTGTCATCCAAAAAGGTATGTTTGAATTAATTTGGCCATGTGTATATGCGATAATCCCATTCAAACAAGCTGTCTGTGTAGACGCAGCATTACATTTAGGCATTTGGCAGATTACACTGCATTTGATCCCAGGGCAACCCATCAAACACATCCTTGCATTGTTAACGCAATGCTCTTTACGACTGACCTACAAAATGATATTCGTTTGTCACATTAACTTTCCTGTAGGTATTGATGGGGTGGTGTTGCCTGAGGACCCCAGCCCTGGCCAAAAAGGTTTGCGTTAAATTTGCCCAGGGGTGTTGTGATTAAGGACACCTTTACTGACAAATTAATGTTTTTTTTTTTTAGGAATTGATCCCATCCAGCCCGAGCGGCCCCTCAGCACCGCCCAGCCCGAGCGGCCCCTCAGCACCGCCCAGCCCGAGCGGCCCCTCAGCACCGCCCAGCCCGAGCGGCCCCTCAGCACCGCCCAGCCCGAGCGGCCCCTCAGCACCGCCCAGCCCGAGCGGCCCCTCAGCACCGCCCAGCCCGAGCGGCCCCTCAGCACCGCCCAGCCCGAGCGGCCCCTCAGCACCGCCCAGCCCGAGCGGCCCCTCAGCACCGCCCAGCCCGAGCGGCCCCTCAGCACCGCCCAGCCCGAGCGGCCCCTCAGCACCGCCCAGCCCGAGCGCCCCCTCAGCACCGCCCAGCCCGAGCGCCCCCTCAGCACCGCCCAGCCCGAGCGCCCCCTCAGCACCGCCCAGCCCGAGCGCCCCCTCAGCACCGCCCAGCCCGAGCGCCCCCTCAGCACCGCCCAGCCCGAGCGCCCCCTCAGCACCGCCCAGCCCGAGCGCCCCCTCAGCACCGCCCAGCCCGAGCGCCCCCTCAGCACCGCCCAGCCCGAGCGCCCCCTCAGCACCGCCCAGCCCGAGCGCCCCCTCAGCACCGCCCAGCCCGAGCGCCCCCTCAGCACCGCCCAGCCCGAGCGGCCCCTCAGCACCGCCCAGCCCGAGCGGCCCCTCAGCACCGCCCAGCCCGAGCGGCCCCTCAGCACCGCCCAGCCCGAGCGGCCCCTCAGCACCGCCCAGCCCGAGCGGCCCCTCAGCACCGCCCAGCCCGAGCGGCCCCTCAGCACCGCCCAGCCCGAGCGGCCCCTCAGCACCGCCCAGCCCGAGCGGCCCCTCAGCACCGCCCAGCCCGAGCGGCCCCTCAGCACCGCCCAGCCCGAGCGGCCCCTCAGCACCGCCCAGCCCGAGCGGCCCCTCAGCACCGCCCAGCCCGAGCGGCCCCTCAGCACCGCCCAGCCCGAGCGGCCCCTCAGCACCGCCCAGCCCGAGCGGCCCCTCAGCACCGCCCAGCCCGAGCGGCCCCTCAGCACCGCCCAGCCCGAGCGGCCCCTCAGCACCGCCCAGCCCGAGCGGCCCCTCAGCACCGCCCAGCCCGAGCGGCCCCTCAGCACCGCCCAGCCCGAGCGGCCCCTCAGCACCGCCCAGCCCGAGCGGCCCCTCAGCACCGCCCAGCCCGAGCGGCCCCTCAGCACCGCCCAGCCCGAGCGGCCCCTCAGCACCGCCCAGCCCGAGCGGCCCCTCAGCACCGCCCAGCCCGAGCGGCCCCTCAGCACCGCCCAGCCCGAGCGGCCCCTCAGCACCGCCCAGCCCGAGCGGCCCCTCAGCACCGCCCAGCCCGAGCGGCCCCTCAGCACCGCCCAGCCCGAGCGGCCCCTCAGCACCGCCCAGCCCGAGCGGCCCCTCAGCACCGCCCAGCCCGAGCGGCCCCTCAGCACCGCCCAGCCCGAGCGGCCCCTCAGCACCGCCCAGCCCGAGCGGCCCCTCAGCACCGCCCAGCCCGAGCGGCCCCTCAGCACCGCCCAGCCCGAGCGGCCCCTCAGCACCGCCCAGCCCGAGCGGCCCCTCAGCACCGCCCAGCCCGAGCGGCCCCTCAGCACCGCCCAGCCCGAGCGGCCCCTCAGCACCGCCCAGCCCGAGCGGCCCCTCAGCACCGCCCAGCCCGAGCGGCCCCTCAGCACCGCCCAGCCCGAGCGGCCCCTCAGCACCGCCCAGCCCGAGCGGCCCCTCAGCACCGCCCAGCCCGAGCGGCCCCTCAGCACCGCCCAGCCCGAGCGGCCCCTCAGCACCGCCCAGCCCGAGCGGCCCCTCAGCACCGCCCAGCCCGAGCGGCCCCTCAGCACCGCCCAGCCCGAGCGGCCCCTCAGCACCGCCCAGCCCGAGCGGCCCCTCAGCACCGCCCAGCCCGAGCGGCCCCTCAGCACCGCCCAGCCCGAGCGGCCCCTCAGCACCGCCCAGCCCGAGCGGCCCCTCAGCACCGCCCAGCCCGAGCGGCCCCTCAGCACCGCCCAGCCCGAGCGGCCCCTCAGCACCGCCCAGCCCGAGCGGCCCCTCAGCACCGCCCAGCCCGAGCGGCCCCTCAGCACCGCCCAGCCCGAGCGGCCCCTCAGCACCGCCCAGCCCGAGCGGCCCCTCAGCACCGCCCAGCCCGAGCGGCCCCTCAGCACCGCCCAGCCCGAGCGGCCCCTCAGCACCGCCCAGCCCGAGCGGCCCCTCAGCACCGCCCAGCCCGAGCGGCCCCTCAGCACCGCCCAGCCCGAGCGGCCCCTCAGCACCGCCCAGCCCGAGCGGCCCCTCAGCACCGCCCAGCCCGAGCGGCCCCTCAGCACCGCCCAGCCCGAGCGGCCCCTCAGCACCGCCCAGCCCGAGCGGCCCCTCAGCACCGCCCAGCCCGAGCGGCCCCTCAGCACCGCCCAGCCCGAGCGGCCCCTCAGCACCGCCCAGCCCGAGCGGCCCCTCAGCACCGCCCAGCCCGAGCGGCCCCTCAGCACCGCCCAGCCCGAGCGGCCCCTCAGCACCGCCCAGCCCGAGCGGCCCCTCAGCACCGCCCAGCCCGAGCGGCCCCTCAGCACCGCCCAGCCCGAGCGGCCCCTCAGCACCGCCCAGCCCGAGCGGCCCCTCAGCACCGCCCAGCCCGAGCGGCCCCTCAGCACCGCCCAGCCCGAGCGGCCCCTCAGCACCGCCCAGCCCGAGCGGCCCCTCAGCACCGCCCAGCCCGAGCGGCCCCTCAGCACCGCCCAGCCCGAGCGGCCCCTCAGCACCGCCCAGCCCGAGCGGCCCCTCAGCACCGCCCAGCCCGAGCGGCCCCTCAGCACCGCCCAGCCCGAGCGGCCCCTCGAGCAAAAAAGTATGCTTTAAATTAATTGGGGCCATGCGGGGGGGATTAAGCGTGCAGTTTAAGTGACTAATCAATGTCTCTTTGTAGGTATCGATGTGCAGTTGCCCCTCTTTGGCCACAAAGGTATGCTTTGAATTAATTGGGGCCATGAGGGGGGATTAAGCGTGCATTTTAAGTGACTAATCAATGTCTCTTTGTAGGTATCTCTGGCAAACCCCAGGAGCCCAGCACAAATGATATTTTTGTCGCTGTTAAATTGATCACATGTCTGCTCAATCCGAGATGTGCCATTGCTGTTAAATCGCTTCTTGGATCTCTTTCTCAATAAATCTGCTGTTTTCAGACCCTTGTTTTTACTTGACTCAAACAGCACAGTATTTTTTTCCAGGAATTTTTTTCCCTACTTTAGCTAAGGCATATTCCTGGCTTCAGCCTTGTCTGGAAAACTGGGCTCTCATATATATATATATATATATATAGCTTTGGCTTTAGAGTGGAAGGCATCTTAACAGACCAAAAATAGAAAGTGACTAAAACTTTATTTTGAGCCTAACCGTGTACAAGTACTGTCTACTTAACCCAATAAATATGAACATGAGTGACAACATTTTTTTAATTTATTTATTAGACAGTAAAAAAATAAAATAAATGCATAACAAGATGCCAACACAGTGACATTGTACATTTATCCAAACTGTCGAGGATAACACAAGAAAGTTGCAAAACTTATTTCCATTGTGGTCCTCGTTGTAGTCTGAAATGATGTCCAGGCAAGCTATAAATATGACTAAAGGTACCTTGTACACTCAACCACATACAAATACAAAGCAAACACAAATATACACACAGTAATAATAAATATTCATGAAGACTAAAAAAATCTAATTAGCATTTAGCAACCATTCACCACAGGCTCGATCAAAACAGTAATCTGACTGGCTTAACTTAATCTCAACTGGAAGTTTATTCCATTCCATTGCAGCCATGTACAAAAAGGTATTTTGCCCAGAACAGGTCTTAAATCTACACGGAATTATGTCTGTGGCACTGCCTCTGGTTGAGTAGCTATGAGAGTTCCTAATTAGCCTAAAATAATCTTTAAAATATCTTGGCTCATTTTTGTGCAAAATCTTTCGAGTTAATCTCAGTTTCAGTTGTCTTACCCTGTTTTCAACTGTCAGCCATTTTAATTTCTTAAGTTCTGAAGAACCGACATGGTTTCTATTGTTGCGGCCAACACAAACTGAGTTTACTGCCCTTTAAAAGTATTGTTCACCTTAAAACGTAATGCAAAATTTTTTTATGAAACCATGTTTACACAAACAGGTTATCAGACACGTGCAAAGAATGCTGAGGTTCTTCACCACTGGGACTAGGTACGAAGTTCTGTGGAAGGACCAGGTTTCTTAGGTTTAGAAATGTTTTTCCCCGAGCGATTTGAGACAATTCAGGCAGCTTACTAAGAAAGTCATTCCTAAAGCATCTATCATTATCTACATGGATGTTAAAGTCAGCAACAACAAGCACTCTGTCTGCAGCCAGTACTAGTTCTGATTAGAACCCACCAAATTCTTTAATAAAATCTGTGTGGTTCCCTGGAGGCCTCTATACATTTTAAAGATGAAAGCACCAGCCCAGGAGGGATGAAGACCATCACTATCCGGTCACAAAACCACGTCTCGTCACAAAGAGAATGATGCGAAACGACACAAAAGGGAATTGTTGATTTGAAAATGGACAAGAAATTGAATTGATAATAAATTGCGCTTCAGCGACAGTTAAATTAGATTTCTTGAAGCCAGTTTGCATCTGCTGCTTTATGTATTATTATTTATTGACGGTAAAGTTATTATAACAGAGACATAAACACCACCAGGGGGAGATTACAATAAAATATAAAAAACATAACATTCCATTTTTTTATGGAAATAAAACAGGAATATGTACATCTATGTATATGAAATAAAACAAAAAAAAGTCACCATCAATATTTTTAACAATAAAATCATAAACCTTTTCAAAAAGGTTTCAGGAATGGGCAGTACCAGTATAAAGAGTTCATTCTAGATATAGTATTTGTCTGGCATCTGCAAGGATTGAAGGAATTTCAATGTATGCCTTCTTGAAAGTAGAAATCTTAAGTCTAATTCATTAGTAGGATGGTGTAGTGCATCTTGGGAAACTATGAAGTTACCCACAGTAAGATATGTATAATTAACGGTGATTCACTTTACCTGATGCGGCAGAATCAATGATAGCGACAACTAAATGCACCAGCGGGTGATCAGGAGATCGAATATTAACTCCTGGCCTGGGAAAGCAACTCTCACTTAATACAGAACCACTTCAGTCTTATAACGAAATCAAGTGACGATTACGATGTGATCAATAAACACAGAAACAATTCTAGCGTGGCATACAAATTGGGGTTTATTGATTATATAAACGGGGAAACAAACCAATTAACTAAACAATGATGAACACTAAGACAAACACACATGAAACGTAAAAGCAGTGAAGAATGAAAGTAATAGACAAAGTAAGAGTGGCAGTATTACATCAGCAATTCACATCTGCATAAACCATCAAGGACAATCTCCTTATTGAAAGGGGTAAATCTTACGCGCAGCTATTTATAAATAGATCAGATACTTGATTTGGCTTTTAGATGTGCTGGGACATGTTCTGGTTTGCGCTGATGGAAGTCCTGATGCCTTTAAAGCGAGCGGTGAGTCCGTTCGATGCTCCCTGAGAACCGGATTGGCTGACGAAGGAAGTACGAACTTAGCCGAAGCAAACTGCCGGGATGTCTGGAGGCGGGGTTTACATGACGTATGCAAATCTGCGCACGTGGCCACACAAACAACAGCGAACTAGTTAAACAAATTGTCTTTTGTTCGAAATCAGGGGCCTGTACCATGAAGCTGGTTTAGGTGGCTAGCCAGCTATGTTTCGGTTTAGTTTGTGCCAACCCTGGGTTTTAGGTACCATGAAAGTAGCTCGGCTTTAATCGGTGTTCGTCGCCATGGTATTTTACGCTGCACGGCTAACCTGCTCCGGGGCAGATTATGATCTGGGTTCAAGATCTCAGACTGAAGTTTGACCAATCAGCTGTGAGCAAAGAAACATATAGGTGACGTAATTGACTCACAGTGCGTGTTAGAATGTCTAGTTATTTTTTATACTGTTTAATAAAATAAAAATATAAAATCAAATATTGTTTACTATTGTAATGTTAGGATGGCACTCGTAGGAATAAGGACCATACACACGCACGTCTGTGTTAACTCGTAGTCGTCTTTATTAACATTTCACAGGCCATGGCATTGCGGATGAACCCCGTACTACTACCGTAGTCCCCGTCTTAAGCGGGCAGTACATAACGTGCAATGATTACCGTAATGACTATCACTACAACTATATAGGTAAAATCAGATTTTACAGATTTACTGGCTTTCCCTTACACTCATATGAAATTCAATTTACTTACTTATATTCCACTTTTATTGTATCACATGTATTTGCATTGGATTTTTTACATTCTTGTCTGTGGTGCAGAACATCTAGAAACACTTTCAGTTTCACTGTATAAAACATTTTTCTTTGTCCTCAACAGTAGTTTTTATTAAGGCTTCAATGAAAAGACTGACCCTGGTTAATGGCGCAAAGTCTATTAAATGTAAAGGCTTATGTATTCTGTTGTAAAAGCGCCGTTTTATTAAGTGTAATTCTTATATTTTCTTCCGCTTCTCTGTGTTGCAGAACACACCGCTATTTTATAATTCTGAGCTCCGTTGTCTTTCTGCAAAAAAATAAACTCGTTTTTTTTCTGCAGAGCATCATATCAGACTAAAAGGAGACCAACATGCAACCAGTCCGAGTTATTTTTTGGGGCAACTTGTTTGACATGAACCATCAGTACACGGTGCATTTAATGATTTTAAACACGTAAGATGTCAGAGTTTACAATGCAGAAGCGGTGCGTGTCATTTGCCTGTCAAAATAGCCGTTTACAGCTTTAACAAATTTGTAAGTTCAGAAATATATGAGAATGAACTTTATATGCACGCAACTCCTCTCATGTGTACTCGGAAGGGAAATGATGAAGCAGATGTAAGGTTCACTGCTTCTGCTGCCTGAATGGATGTTTTTTGTCCGCGCGCAGGTTAAAATTGCAATATGCAGGAGCTTCAATGAACATTTGTTGTAATATTTCTTTACGCATGCCTTACATAAAAAAAGTTGCCCGCAAGGACACGGACCCCTTGTAGTTCCACCGAGGACCCCGCGGATCCTGTTTGCACTACAGTAAATGTGTGTACTATATAGTCGTTTAATTTAACATTAACGCAATCAGCAGTGTTTCTGAAACACTTCTCTCTTGCGTACACAGAAGAAACATATCACTCCATGGCTGAAATTCAATTTTGTGTTCATATTGTGGAAATCGCTTTATTCATTTATAATGCGATTGGTTTAGCCATGCTGACGTCACTCGTTCACATGCACGCGCGCGCAAACTAATCTTAGCTTCAGGAACAAAGCTTGAGTTGACAAAGAAACTCCACGAGCTGCTTCATGGTACCAACAAAGCTTGATCACGTTGGTTTGGTTTTGTCAACCCAAAACTAATCCTGTAACCCTGAGTTTGTTCAGCTACATTCATGGTACAGGCCCCAGATCGCAGACGGTTGTTGTTCGATTTCTAATGTTGTATGCTGCCCTTAATTCCTGCTTTGTTTCAGGGCATTGTAGACAGACATACGGTTGTAGCCTACAAGTATTTGCTGATTGCTTGATACGGTGTTTGTTCCGCCCCTCCTGCGATGGGATTGGAGGGCCAAGGAAAAAGTTACATTGATGAGCACAATCGTTATGCATTAACACATCGCCTTCCACCGGACAATTAATGGCAAGTGTACAGAATGCTGAAAAGTCAACTGTTCTCAGATCAGAATATATAGCCACACACACTTCGTTGTGTAATAAATCCATGTAAGGTTGTTTTAGGCATTTAGAGATGTAAAGAGAGCTGTAAAATGTGTTATAGATTAGGTTGTGAAACAGGGCCCAACCTTGCTAACGTTGTGTTAAAATGCAGATTTGTAACTCTTTTATAAAGAACAAAACTAAATCATTTTATTTTGAGAACTTTTTTGTTTTCTACTTTGCAAATGTATTTATGAATCATCTATTTTATGACTAAGATTCTCCAGAGTATTTTAAAATTAAACATGATTCGATGACCACAGTATATTTTGTTCATTTGTGCTATTTGTTTTGTTTGATTACGCTTAATAGGTGAATTCAAAGTGTTTAGAAGGTAATTGACATTACTTGTTATAAGAATTCATAAGGTGTATCAAGAGATGCAAACTTTCCCATTTTGTCTATGTGCTGTGCAGCATATAATATAGGTCATGCTGAATCAAGTTTAACACACAACCACACATTCTAGATCCGTTCACACAGTCTAATCACAATACAATTGCCGGGATGCCTTGTTGCAATGTGGGATTTATTTATTAACCCGTTTTATGCAGGTGAAAGGGATGAAGAAATCCGTTCTCCCCTCCTATTCACTTTTCAGAGACTACAGAACATGGAATTTGTCTTGCAGGAAATACAGGACAAAAGAGATATTCATGGTTCTTGTTCATAATATATTAAAAACATTTATATACCATTAAACTGTTGTGTGACAAAAGTGTGGTGTTCTTGAATATGTGTAATGTTTGTTATTTTATATATTCTTCAAACATTTTGTCTACTTGTAGGACAGTGGAATATGTGACTAACAACATTTGGGAATTAATAAAGTGGATGTCTGACTTGTCTCAGAGAAATTTTTTTGTTAATTCTCTATTGTTGCAAATCACAGGTTTCAGTTTCTTATTAGTAACCAGTCACTGTTATGGACTAGACACTTTAATAAATAAAAATCATAGAAGTAATCTTTGACTGTATTTATAGATAAATTAAATAATATTGCGCTGAGATTTGCAGCTGATGAACAAATGATTATTTACTAGAAACAATCATGAGACCCACGAATCTGTAACCATGGAAACAAAAACAATTTCCACTATGGCATAATGTAAATAAAGGTGGAGTCTTTTCAAAATTACAGTCGTATAATAGTCATATAACAAAATGACTGTCAGATCTTGCGGCGCTGCATCAAGTCGAACAAGCCTTATTATTTGTCAAGGTACTGCCTGTGGAAATTTATGAGGCATGACATCAATTACCAAGGACCAATTAACATGTTTGTTAACTTATCACAACACTGTGTGTTTAAACAAATCTCAGAAATGGCATAAGAACAACTCATTTGGTTTGTTAGTAGCCATGAAAGAAAATGACCTGTACAAGTATAACTAGTCCAAGTATAAATCAGTAGGGAGTAAAAAGTAGCCTACTATATTTTCTTAAATAATGTGGTAAAGGAAAAGTACAAGGATTTGATTTAAATTCTACTTGAGTAAAGTACAAATCTCCCAAAGTAATACTTCAGTATGGTAATCAGATACAATTACTCAAGTACTTTACAGCCCTGAACTTGAATTGAAATCCTTCTGTCACTAATTTCCCTTTAACAAGAAGCCCAGGTGCTGTAAATCTAGTTACCTTCAAAACTCCTGCTTGGAGCCTCAGACACAGTAAGGGGCCTGGGATTGGGTTTTGTCTTTGAGTTTCTGTCATGATGGATGCTTGCAAACGTCTTTTTTTGGTGATTTTGTATCAGCAATTTTTGCTCAAAGGTCAAGTTATTTGCACACGTTTACATTTTAGTCTAATATAAACATTTGTTGTAGTCATTTTATGGCGTAATATAATTTGATGTGATGTGTCATATACATAATATAGAAACAAAATGCCATTATGTCAAAATGAATGTGTGTCTCTGTTTTGTTTTTAGGGCAAACCTTTCCAATTGGACATGATGGATTCAGGACTGATGTTGAATACGTAGACCTAGGGAGTGAAGGTGTGTTTCTCAAATGTGCTGTTAGGAGAGGTTGAAGTTAAGCCTCAAGATGAGGTTTCCAGCATGTGTTTGCCTGCGTGTTCTGTTATATCCTCACCTTTCCTTTTCCAGTAAACAGTCAAAACCTAAGACCAGCAATAGCAAACTGCAACGTAACTGTTCTACTGTCTTTGAAAAATGCATCTGGACTTGTCATCCAAAAAGGTATGCTTGAATATATTTGTTCATGTGTACACCGTATCTACACTAGATGTGATATGACAAAAGACAAAATGTATTAGAACGCATTTTAATAAAATATTGTCCACACTGAATGTGGCGCGATGCGACAATCCAATTAGAACAAGCTGTGTGTCGGTGTAGATGCAGCATTAGTGACGTATGAATGTCTCTTTGTAGGTATTGATGTGGTGGTGTCTGGCAGCTCTGCCCAGCCCGAGGTGCCCGTCAGCTCCGGTATGCTTGGAATTAATTGGGCCATGTGGGAATAAAGCATGTAGCTTTGGTGACAAATCAATGTGTCTTTGTAGGTATTGATGTGGCTTCATTGCCAAGCTCCGTCCAGCCAGAGCCTGTGGTGACTACCAAGGTGCCCAGCAGCTCTCTCCAGCCTGAGGTGGCCAGCTCCGTCCAGCCCGGTATGCCTTGAATGAATTGGGCCATGTGGGAATAAAGCATGCAGGTTTGGTGACTAATCAACGTGTCTTTGTAGGTATTGATGGGGCTTCGTTGCCAAGCTCTGTCCAGCCCGAGTCGCCCACCGAGGTGCCCACCGGCCCTGTCCAGCCCGAGTCGCCCACCGAGGTGCCCACCGGCCCTGTCCAGCCCGAGTCGCCCACCGAGGTGCCCACCGGCCCTGTCCAGCCCGAGTCGCCCACCGAGGTGCCCACCGGCCCTGTCCAGCCCGAGTCGCCCACCGAGGTGCCCACCGGCCCTGTCCAGCCCGAGTCGCCCACCGAGGTGCCCACCGGCCCTGTCCAGCCCGAGTCGCCCACCGAGGTGCCCACCGGCCCTGTCCAGCCCGAGTCGCCCACCGAGGTGCCCACCGGCCCTGTCCAGCCCGAGTCGCCCACCGAGGTGCCCACCGGCCCTGTCCAGCCCGAGTCGCCCACCGAGGTGCCCACCGGCCCTGTCCAGCCCGAGTCGCCCACCGAGGTGCCCACCGGCCCTGTCCAGCCCGAGTCGCCCACCGAGGTGCCCACCGGCCCTGTCCAGCCCGAGTCGCCCACCGAGGTGCCCACCGGCCCTGTCCAGCCCGAGTCGCCCACCGAGGTGCCCACCGGCCCTGTCCAGCCCGAGTCGCCCACCGAGGTGCCCACCGGCCCTGTCCAGCCCGAGTCGCCCACCGAGGTGCCCACCGGCCCTGTCCAGCCCGAGTCGCCCACCGAGGTGCCCTGAATTTATTGGCCATGTGGGGATTAAGCATGCAGTTTAAGTGGCGACTCAATGACTCTTTGTAGGTATTGATGTGGTGTTGCCCAGCTCTGGACAAAAACCTAAGCTTAGAATTAATTGGGCCATGCAGGGATTAAGCGTGCAGTGTAAGTGACTTATCAATGTCTCTTTGTAGGTATCTCTGGCAAACCCCAGGAGCCCCGCTCAAATTATATTTGTCGATGTTAAATTTATCACATGCCTGCTCAGATGTGCCATTGCTGTTAAATCGCTTCTTGGTTCTTTTCCTCACTAAATCTGCTATTTTCAGACCCTTGTTTTAACTGTTGACTCAAATAAAACATTATTTTCCTGGAAAGTTAATGTGCTGTAAAATAAGCCTACATTTCTTGTTCAGCATCATGGTTTACTCTAGCTCAATTTCTAAGTGTAAATATCTTAGTTTTGCTAAGGCACAGTCCGGGCTTCAGCTAAGCCTTGTCTGGAAAACTGAGCCCTAATATATTGAGTTTTGTCTTCAGACTGGAAGCCATCTTAACAGACCAGAAATAGAAGATGATTAAAATGTTAATTTGAGCCTAACTGTGGTGAACTGAATTGTCAATAGCCACTTGACTAGACCCAAAAAACATGAACATGGATACCTTGACTTCACATTTTAAGGCCAAGTTTTACAGACACGGCTTGGTGACTACGGAAGTTATGAAAACTCAAAATAATTTGCACAGTGTGATCTATTTTATGAAGTAGTTTCGTTATCCCAAATGTTCCTAAGAATGTGCAAATCAAGAATTAATAGTTGGGTGTTAAGGGGACATTATTTTCTCCAGATGATCCAGAATGCGGCGGCAAGAGTGGTCTTCAATGAACCGAAGAGAGCGCATTTAACTCCGCTCTTCATCAGGTTACACTGGCTCCCTGTTGCCGCCCGCATAAAGTTCAAAGCTTTGCTCCTCGCCTACAAGACCAACACCGGATCTGCACCATCATTCAATTTATTCTCCTGGTGGTTCTTTATCATCAGTTCACATGCAGTGGTGAGTTGCTTTTTGTTTAGACTAATAATGAAAAGTTGTGGCGTCATTTGAGTTGAGAAGGGCATGTGTTCTTTCAGTGTTTGGCTCGTCAGTTGAACAGGGTTCCTCAGAATCTTCACGCAGTGATGTTGGGAAAGTAGCTGGAGACCAAGGTTTGGAGTAGTTTCATGTCCCAAACGTGTTTGCATATTTTTACTCTGCTTTAAAAGCAACATTGTGATGCTGAGGTCAGAATATACTGATTTTATTCCCATTAAACTTGTTGACTTGATCACTGTAGGCAACGTCAGTGAGACTGCAGCTAACGACTCTTCAACCAACGCTAACTTAACTCTGACTGCTGCTCCCTTAACCAATGGCAACTAGTCAGAATGTTTCATCCATATCAAAATAAAAGTCTTTAAATGTTGGTGACTTTTGTTTCTTAATGATATCTTTGCATCACTTTAAATTAATGTTAGTGAAAACTTGTAGGTTTTTCTCTCTGAATCTGTTTCAGTAACTCTTAATTTGCTTTTATCGTTTCATAGTCTATGGATAATGAGTTTGTGCTTTTTCATATTCAGAGCGTGACTAAACATCAAAATGATGCCAGCGTTTGCTTGTTCTTCCAACCTATCATCTATGTGTGCCTGTGTATGAACTTCTGCACTGTAAAGTTAGTTGACAAATATTACGCTAATAGTTTTTTTATTGTTTCTTCAGTAAAGAAAGCAGTCCATTTTTTGGGTATAAATTGACTGTAGCTACTTTGTAATAAGGTAAATTTAATTCAGTAGTGTGAGACTAGACTGAATGTTAACTTTGTGGAATAAACCTAAATGACAGAAATATTTGAGAAAATGGTTTTAACAGGGTCCATATACCAAACTTTCCAAACCATCTATAAGACCAATAGGCAGTTTCTCATTCAGGGCTTAAGCCGCCCTAGTCCCAGACTTAGCCCAGGTAGCAAACAAACGTTGGCCCAACGTTTGTTGTTGTGTTGGGCCAACGTTGGGTGCTGACGTTGGCCCAACGTAATTTTGTCCGTTGGGCCAACCATGTTATTGGACGGCCAGCAGACCTTCTGCCAACCTAAAAAATACCTTGCCAACCTTCTGCCAACTTAAAAACCACTAAAACAACATTGGGCCAACGGACAAAATTACGTTGGGCCAACGTCAGCACCCAACGTTGGCCCAACACAACAACAAACGTTGGGCCAACGTCTGTTTGCTACCTGGGTATGTATATAATTTGAGGGAAGTGGTGGGCAATTGCAGCTGACCATACCAACGTTGGCCCAACGTTGTATTTCTGTCAGATAGGTTGGGCCAACGTAACCAACCAATATTGACGTTGGCCCAACGTCTGTTTGCTACCTGGGAGATGTCTTTATCGATTAAATAGTTCAGTCTTCCATCAGTGGTTCACAGTATTTAGGCTCAAGGGTTTATGGGTATCCCCCAACATTTTGTACAGATGTTTTTAGTTCCTAAAGGCTGAAGTATAGTTCCCTTTTTGCGCGTGTGCGAGGGGTAGCGCCAAGTGCATGTGACGCCAACTTCGTTATCAGAATAGATATATGCCAAAATGCACCACAAGTTTTAGCAATATGAAGTCATAATTAAGTAAAGGTTTACTGTGTACCCTAAACACATAGCCTCACTTTTCCCAAACTAACATTGTTTTTGTTGTTAAAAAAATATCGAGTTTGTTTTATTTCATGCTTATTATATTTCTTTATTTGGTCATAATAAACGAAATCACTGTTCAATATAAATATGATATGGTTTATTTTCATTATAACGCTGGTACACAAACAAATGTGTCAAGCGGCACGGACGTTGAAGAAGGGCAAAGCTCTGATGAAAGACTCCAGTTTACTGTTGAATAGATCGCTCTGCAGAGACTCACCCAACACACACAAAGGGTTCTTCACAATGTACTCCACATACAACTACAGAGAGAGAGAGAACGACAGAGAATTACTACAGTCAATCTCTCACTGTACTGTATTTCTGCTGCGGTGTATCTCTCCTGTACTGTATATCTGCTGCGGTGTATCTCTCACTGTACTGTATTTCTGCTGCGGTGTATCTCTCACTGTACTGTATTTCTGCTGCGGTGTATCTCTCACTGTACTGTATTTCTGCTGCGGTGTATCTCTCACTGTACTGTATTTCTGCTGCGGTGTATCTCTCACTGTACTGTATTTCTGCTGCGATGTATCTCTCCTGTACTGTATTTCTGCTGCGGTGTATCTCTCACTGTACTGTATTTCTGCTGCGGTGTATCTCTCACTGTACTGTATTTCTGCTGCGGTGTATCTCTCACTGTACTGTATTTCTGCTGCGGTGTATCTCTCACTGTACTGTATTTCTGCTGCGGTGTATCTCTCCTGTACTGTATTTCTGCTGCGGTGTATCTCTCACTGTACTGTATTTCTGCTGCTGTGTATATTTCACTGTATATATCTGCAGTGTATATCTTACTGTACTGTATATCTGCTGCAGAGTATCTCTCACTGTACTGTATTTCTGCTGCAGTGTATCTCTCCTGTACTGTATATCTGCTGCAGTGTATCTCTCACTGTACTGTATTTCTGCTGCAGTGTATCTCTCCTGTACTGTATTTCTGTTGCAGTGTATCTCTCCTGTACTGTATTTCTGCTGCAGTGTATCTCTCACTGTACTGTATATCTGTTGCAGTGTATCTCTCCTGTACTGTATATCTGTTGCAGTGTATCTCTCCTGTACTGTATTTCTGCTGCGGTGTATCTCTCCTGTACTGTATTTCTGCTGCGGTGTATCTCTCACTGTACTGTATATCTGTTGCAGTGTATCTCTCACTGTACTGTATTTCTGCTGCAGTGTATCTCTCACTGTACTGTATATCTGTTGCAGTGTATCTCTCCTGTACTGTATATCTGTTGCAGTGTATCTCTCCTGTACTGTATTTCTGCTGCGGTGTATCTCTCCTGTACTGTATTTCTGCTGCGGTGTATCTCTCACTGTACTGTATATCTGCTGCGGTGTATCTCTCACTGTACTGTATTTCTGCTGCGGTGTATCTCTCCTGTACTGTATTTCTGTTGCAGTGTATCTCTCCTGTACTGTATTTCTGCTGCTGTGTATATTTCACTGTATATATCTGCAGTGTATATCTTACTGTACTGTATATCTGCTGCAGAGTATCTCTACAGTTTGGGACACCAAGGTCTGTGTTCATCACCAGTTTGATTCCTGTGGGAGTTTCATAATAATGTAGTTTATAGCGACTTGTCTGAAATGACATAAATCCATCTTTTCTGAAGTATGTAGTCAAGGAACACACACAAATACATTAACATGTTCAAAGGCATGTACTTTGACAGACACACAAACACAGTTAGCTGAAGGATACAAATCCAGTGGACTCATCTTACTAACAAACGATCGAATAGAGAACAGCATTCCATACATCAGCTTATATTCCTGAGCAATAAATAAAAAGAGAAAAATAAAAGAATCTTCAGACACATAGTTACAGGGGGAAATCTTTTTCCGTCAACCGATCCACTTTTTTATGTCAATTACTTCCAGGAAACATTCATTTGTGTATAGTTAAGGGCGGGTGTTTGTTTTTACCTCCTCTTTGGAGATTCCGGCCTGTTTCTTGCGGTTCCATTCGCTGTAGTGAAGGCAAGTGCCGTTGCGGTCAAATATGTACAAGTTATGAACCGTCATCTGAAACATGAGAAATAAAAAAAGATTACTTGGTCTTTGTTTGTGTGCGTACTTTCATTACATTTTATAGTCATTTAGCAGACACTTTTATCCGAAGCAACTTAAAAGAGTTCAGGGAGCAATAATACAATAGGTGCTTATGCAAAGTTACTAGCTTCTACAAAAGCCAGAACACTACCTGTTGAGAGAAAGAGAGTAATTGTACATTATTTATTTATTTTTCATTTGTCAGTCAAGTTTTCACAGAAGAGGTGTGTTTTAAGTAGTTTTTTGAAAGTTGTGAGAGATGTGGTTGACCGGAGCATTGGGAAGAATGTTCCACCAGGAAGGAGATGTGAAGAAGAATGAAGGGGAAAGAGATTTACTGCCCTTATGAAAAGACAACTGCATAGTGCAAAAGTCAGAAACCTTGAAAATTCTGCTTTAAGGACTTCAACATTTTAATGTTTTAAGAAAAGAATCCTTAAGAAGTGTTTAACATCAGTGAACAAATGTGTAAGCATGTGAAATCCTTTGTGTGAAAGGTTCACAAGATGCTCTTAAGTCTCACATCTCGCTGGAGAACATCGATCATCAGGATCAGTTATGAAAAGCAGCTCTCTTATCAATACATCCACAATCACGATCACTGATGAAGCAAATCAACACTACATTCGCATTTTACACCTGAAGAAACTATGGTTCCCATGGTTTTATTCTTACTTTACCCAGGATATTTAACAAACGGTAGTCAATGCCTCCCAAATCATTTCTACTGTAATAAAACCATAGTTGTCCTAATAGCAGATCTATGGTCTAAATACAGAGATTAACGACACAATATTACACACACGCGTGTCACGACACATTGCAATCTGTCACTTATAACTACGGCTTGTGTTGTTTATGTGTAATTGTGAATGTTTATGAATTTCATTATTTACCTTCCGCACAGCTTCCACTGCGACACAGACCCCTCGCCCGCCTGCACAAATGTCACGAATGCGCTCCTAAAATGTCCACTTCTTCACCGCGCCTCACACGAGTATTACTACACGATAACACCCATTCACATTTTAGAATGTTGTTTGAAGATGTCACGCTGTCTATAATATATATAATTGTCTATAATACTGTCTCAATCAGTCACGAGTGTTTAAGACAGGCGTAAGTGCTGCCGCCCTCACGGGGTCCTTCAGTAACAGCGTTAACAAAGATGGCGGCGACTGCAGCAGCGCTACAGTTTTCTGCTCAAGTTTCATCTTTTAATAACTACAATGATTTATGTCCGGATTGGACACAGAGGGAAGTTAGCACAGGGGTAAGACATATTCACATTTATATAAAAAAACTCATCTGATAGAGAAGCGCGTGCCACAGACGCGTAAAATTCCGTGAATGATGCAGCAGATCCTGAGACACGAACAATAAGATTTGAATCTTCTGGCGTTCGTATATTTACTGGTCCGTTACTTTTTTGTAGTTACAGGTCAGAAAGATTATTGTTTTTAATCAGCCATCGAGTCTCAGCGCTATCTGTTGTTTTAGTATGAGCTGGCGAGAAATGTCACATGTTAAGATAAAGTTTTTATCGAAGAAATCAAGTTTTTAATCGTATATAGGAATTACAATACAAACCTTTTTTTACATTAATCATGCAATTCAGTCTTCAAAATGCTTAAATATATATTTAGGGTTTTTAACGTCAAGGAAAACGTATAAAAGTCTGTAAATTGCAATGTCCATGAATGATTACAGGCCACACATGATGTCGAAATGAAGTGAATCGGTGGACTTTCATGTCTTTAATATGAATGTGACGTTGTGTTTTTAGACCACCATCATGGCTGTGGAGTTTGATGGGGGCGTGGTCATCGGTGCAGACTCCCGCACAACCACAGGGTGAGAGATTTGGTTTCGTAGTCATGAGCGATTTCTATGTGAGCACATAAAAAGTAACTCTTGTTTTGTTTGGACAGCGCTTATATCGCTAACCGAGTGACTGATAAACTGACCCCCATCCATGACCGGATCTTCTGCTGTCGCTCAGGGTCGGCGGCCGACACACAGGCCATCGCCGATGCCGTCACCTACCAGCTGGGCTTCCACAGGTACCGTAGCTCATGTGTGTGTGGAGCAGCCTGATGGTTCTGCAGCATGGAGTGTTCATTTTGTCTTGTGTGTCTGTTCAGTATCGAGCTGGATGAAGCTCCGCTGGTCCAGACAGCAGCCAGTCTGTTCCGGGACATGTGCTACAGATACAGAGAAGAGCTGATGGCTGGAATCATCGTGGCTGGGTGGGACCAGCGCAGAGGTGGTCAGGTACATAAACACAACATTATTGTGTGTAAAGGAAGAGTTTAGATTCAGGCTTTTGCTGAACTATATAATACTAATATGCTGTAATAAAACGGAAATATTCAACAATTGTGTGTTGAACAATTGCGCACTCAGGTGTACACTGTACCTGTCGGGGGCATGTTGACCCGACAGCCAGTGTCAGTAGGTGGATCTGGAAGCAGCTACATCTACGGATACGTGGACTCAAACTACAGGCCTGGAATGAACAAAGAGGAGTGTCTCAAGTTCACTGCTGGAGGTGAGATGCACAAACGTTGACTTTTAAAATGCAGTTACTACACGATACATTTTCCTGCTATAAAGTGTTGAGCTGCATATGCTTTGGTGATGCAGATATATGTAACGGCATGATGAAGAGAGACTTTAAGGTGTTTGTTGATCCTCTCCTGTATTATCTGTCTGTAGCGCTGACTCTGGCCATGGAGAGAGACGGCTCCAGTGGAGGGGTGGCCAGACTGGCTATCATCACAGATCAGGGGGTGGAGAGACAGGTCATACTTGGAAACCAGTTGCCACAGTTCTCCACCATCTGAAGATTTCACATCTCTTGACATGTTTGTCATAGAAGGAACAAATACTCTTCAGTCAACCTTCACACTGGCTCTTGCTTTACAACCTGATTGAATAAAAGCTTTTCTTTGGATACGTGTGAAATCTGTTACATTTTACATTTGGCAGATGCTTTTATCCAAAGCAACATGCATTGCATTATCCTATACATTTACACATGGGTATTTGAAATGCTCTTATCACTGAGCTACAGGAAAATTTATTTTAACATGTATTATAACGATAGGGAAGGGAATGAAACGAGATGTACATTGAAAATCAAAAACGAATGTTTTTTTAGTTTAGATCATTGCAGCCCTGAGAAACCGTGAGGTCCTGTCACTTGTGATGATGTCACAGGATGACTGACAGTTAGGGTTGTGCTATGGAGTAACCCATGTCAGATGGTATTAAAGTTTGTTTTCGATCACTAACATGCATTGGTTAATGCTGACGATGTTTATGTTATAAACAGAACACGTTTATTTTAAGATTTATATGAGATGCAACTTTGCACTGCACTATTACGCAACACATTCACTTTAAAATCTGACTGTTTTGCATTTAGCGGTTTTGTTTAATGTAAATGTATACAGTCCTTCATGTTCACTTCTTTCTCAGGGCTCCGGTCAGTAATACCTAGAATTTCTAAATCAAGTACAGGAGGCAGATCGTTTTTCTATCTAGCTCCTAAACCTTGGAACAGCCTTCTCCATATTTTCTCCACTGGAGTTTTGAGTTCCTCTCCACTGTTTGCCTGCTGACATCAGCTTTACAATGAAAAGAATATACGAATTTATAGTCTGTTTTCTCTCTCCTTTATCTTAAATGTGTGCTTCTATGAGATAACCCTGCTGTGTGTGTGTGTGTTCTGTGCATGTGGGTGTGTATGAAACTGCGTGTGTGTGCGACTGTGTTCACTTTTTTGTTTTCACTTGCATAACATCAATATTTTGCTTATAGTCAGGATGTTTCAAGAACAAATAAATGTAAAAAGTAAAATCATACAAAGTGCTTTACAGATAAAGAGTTGAGTTTTGCTGGCACAAGATTCATGTTGACAATACAGGCGGTATGAAGATATGGGATCGACCCATGATCATTTTCTTACGGAAATCAAAAATAGAGCTGCATTAAATTTAGAAAGGATTTTAATGTGATTTTATAACTTTGAAAATTTAATATTAGGGTGCGATGAAAATAATCATTTGTAAGTTTTAAAAGCTAAATCACAGCATCTATTTGTCGTCTGTTTTCTTCAGTCACAGTATTGACGGTGAATCATTGTCCAGTCTAAATCATGATGGTTTGATGATAGAAGTTAAAACACAACCTAATGAATGTCGATTTCTATTATCATCTCTATTCGAGATCATTGGTTGTCTTCAAAACAGTTACTTATGATCAATCTATGCCCATCCACATCAAATTAAATCGATTCATTCCAGAGAAGATGAGAAAGGCAACACGCTGTCCTCCTGTCAAATCAGAGAGCAGGATCTCTCTCATAAACCACACCCCTTTCCCCCATCATCCATTCGCCCATCAGCCACTCAATGTTTGTCTCTGTTCCTGTGTTTTCTCTCAGTACGAGACTGTAGCGAGTGGCTCTTCTCTCTGTGTTCTCATCCCAGTGCTCCTCTTCTTCCGTCCATCTGTTGTGTGTCTGTTCTGCACTTATCACTCTGTGCAGGGTTTTCCTGAACGTCACAGTTCTCTCTCGCTCTGCTGCTGTGGTGGACGCATCTCTTCCGTTAGCCTCGATTTGGACATCCGTCAGTGCCTCACGTTCTTCTTTGGAGATGTACAGAACGCTGCGGAACACAGCTCGAGTGTCTTTAATCAGCTCCGGGGTTAAAAACGTCACCCTATCCTCGCTCACCTCTCCTCGTGGCTCTGTGCTGTCAGTGTGTCTGTATGCTAGCAAGGTGGCCCCGTCGTTGACCGAGTGCCTCAGGCCATAACGCTGGAGTCTGCGGTAGAGGAGGAGGTAGTTCCTTAAGAGCCAAAGGAACAGGAAACAGCAAGTGAGCGCAGACAACAAACACAGCAACACAAACCCAGCGAATAGCCACCCGCACCAGGGCAACACCCTGACACCCACAACACGACCATCTGCTCCATCGGGCCGCTGCGGACCAGTGCTCGTAGCTTGGGGTTGGACAGAAGTTGATTCGGGTGGAGCAGTGATGTGTGCAGTGGTTTTTAAGGGTTTGGGTCGGTCAGGGGTCACTGAGGTTGTCTGAGGTTGTGTGCTGTTGGAAACGGTTGATTGTGTCATCAGTATTGTGGCAGTGGTGGAATCTTTAGTGAAATGTTCTGAGGAAATGAGTGGGCTAGACTCTGTTTGAGTCACTTTAGACGACAACAAATACTTGGACTCGGACTCTGTCTGGCTATGTGTCCAGACTTTATACCAGATGTAGCTCCACGACGTAACCGATGGGGTGGTGTGTGGTGGGGTGTGAGTGGTGGGCACGTGTGCATCGGACACATCCAGATCCCAAAAACCATCCAGGTCTCCGGTTGGGTACAGGAGCATTGGTTCTGGCGGGCAGAAGTCCTCCTCCTTCAGGGCAATAATGGGCCGGCCACTCAGGCGAGGTGGCCCGGCACATAATACACTATCCGCCCCCGGGTCGAAGTTGTTTTGACCTTCGGGTTTGTTGACATCAAGATTGTGTATGTAGACAGTATCTCCCTGTTCAGACAGGTAAAAGTGGAGGTATCCCACAGAACAGCTACACAGCCAAGGGTTGTAGGACAAGTAAACATAATGCAAGTCGGGTTTCGAGGAGAAGAACCCATCAGGCATCAGCGAGACGCTGTTGTTCTCCAAGTCAAACGTCTTGAGGCTGCTGGAGGACACGCGCTCCAGGAGACGTGGTGGGAGGGCGGGAAGCTTGTTTCCAGAAAGATGTATCACTTCCAGATGCTGCAAGTCACTGAAGGTGGCATCGTGAAGAGAACGAATCTGATTGTCACTTAAATAAATCTCCATCAGCCTGGGAGCGCAACGGAACACCCCGCCACCCAAACCAGTCAACCTGTTCCCTGACAGACGCAACACACTCAAGTTCTCCAGAACTGGACCTGAGAGAAACACAGAGACACGCCACAGTCACTTCTGCAGTCAAGCAAACCACTTCATTGAGAATTCATTTTCATTTGTCCTAAATTCATGCGCAGTCATCTAAACCGAAGGCTCGTGTGATGTTTACCTGGCGGTTCCAGCGCTGCAATGTCATTGTGACTCAGATCCAGCTCATACAGGTCTGTGAATGCAGAATAATCAGACCAGGAAAGAGAAGTCAAGTGGTTTCCTGTGAGAACCAGAACCTGTGTGAGCGGCTTGATCCCTCCGGGAAGAGCAGTCAGCCCCTGATTCACGCAACTTACACGTGAACGGTGGTCCTTGTCTCTATCGTCACGGCAACCACTGCCTGTGACATCACAGCTCTGCATCATGAGGAAGAGGAGGGTGCTGACAATGGCTCGCATGATGAATGTTCATCTAGTTAAAAAACAATGTTTTAGTGATGATTTGATTTTAATGTAACAGTTGACTTAACTGCACTTACTAAATATTCTAAACATTACAGGGTTTAATGTGACGGGTTCCTTAAAAAATACATTTAAGACAAGGAGTGTGAAAAACAATGTTTGTATCTGATGTTGTAGGTGTGAAACGATACACGATCCATACGATAACAGATTCAGCTCCAAAACTTTCAATAACATGTTTGCTATGTATATATATATATATATATATATATCAGGGGCGTTTCCTCCCTCCCCCTCGAAAATAATCGAATGAGAATATTGTTAACAGTTCAGAAATAAAATAGGACAGCGGATAGAATGTATTAAGCGAAATATGAGATCAATCAGCGTATAAAACAGTGTGAAACAGCGACCCCGCTCGAAAGAAATCCAAAGGGAGGCAGCGTTTCTCTTGCCTCCTCTAAGCTCATTGACTTTACATATACCCCCTAAAGCGTGCCGTGAGTTTGAGTGGGGGTAATTGAAAAGAATGGAGAAAAGTCACGTGAGAGGAGGCAATGCCTCCAACGGGCTATGATTGGATTAACTCATCAGCGAGATCCCGCCTTCCTGCTCGTCTTCGTCATTCATTTTAAACTGCGGGCGCTAAATTAGATTGAACGTTAATTAAATAGTTTTATTAGTTGTATTAATCGGAGTTTAGGATTCGTGTCGGAGATGGCGGAGGCAGAGGAGTTATCGATTGTTGACAGAATATTACGTGGTTCAGATTTGTTCAAAAACGTTTGCTTGTGATCAGGCTTGCTCAGGATAAGAGCAAGTTTAAAGTAAGTCACATCTATTTGATTTGATCTCTTAAATGCTTTGAATATTTCTGGGACTGCTAATAATTAAATTGATGGTATTGGTAATGATCAGGGCCAGACGGAATGCGCGTCCGCGGACCGCGGGTACCCGTGGATATTTCCGCGGAAGAGTTCGCATCAAGTACTCTGCTGTTTAGTGTTTCAATCTGATGATTTTATGGCCTGATCGATTCCACAGACATCCACAGTCTACTTCTCAAGCGAATCTAATAGATCGTAATCGTTTCTAAAATAGGCTACAGAACAAGCGAATTTTACCTCACGCAAAGCAAAAGTAAAAACCACTAATGAAGCAGCCTGTCTGTATAAATGTCCACACGATATGGTTGTCGTGTTCATATTGCATCACATGTTTTTGTTGATAAAAGCAAGCTTAGCCTACACATAAAACTTGGGTTTAAGAAGCGCTGCGTAATCAGACGCAGCAAACTCACACACAATAATGCAATGAGCGAACAAGTTTATTAAAGCGCTTATGTTTTTTTCCACATTAATTCCTTTCTTCTTCATCTCATGTGCTGAGACAGTAACACTGAAAGATCCATAAAAATAGTCAAAAACACGACTGAGATCGTCATAGTTTAAAGCTGTGAACAGCATTTACATGTATGATCATCATTATAAAAATATGTCATTCTGCATGTTAAATGTATATTATAAATAAACAAGTAGGTCTATATTCAATAATGGTGTTTATAAAACATGTTGATAACGTTTTTATTTAGGTTTAATTGCAATTTTGACAGCTGATTTGTAAATGCTTTTTTTTTGTAAAGTTTAAAGGCCCATTCTCTCAAATCTTTTAACAAATTTATTTTAAAACCTTTTTTCAACTTATAACATATTTCAAACAATATAAAAACTATTCGGCAGATTAAGAAAAAAATTCTGCGCAGAATTAACAAAAAAAGTCTGCAGATTCCGTCTGGCCCTGGTAATGATGTAATTCTTATATAGGAAATATAGTACCAGAGGAAGATGAAGGTGGTGTTGATGTACCTTTTCCCAAAGCAGGGAAAATATAAAACTACAAAAATCAGAAGTACATACTGTAATGAACTTGTAGTAATTAAAAGGAATTTTTCACACATAAACACTGAAATGACTGACAAACGCACTTGTTAATAGTACAGAGATGAACAAAAATTACATGGGTAGAAATCTGCCTCCTCATTTTTTAAGTCCACCGCACACCACTGATATATATATATAAACAACTTGTTTGCAAATGTGTTCATTATCAATACATTTTTTTGAGCCTTCTGTATGTCAAATAATACAAATTCAAGAGATCTAAAAAAAAATCTAATTGAACCTTAATGTAAAATTAAAGTTTAGAAAGTTTAACTTTTTGTTTAGCAGCAAAGAAAAAGCATTAACAGCATCAAATCATCAGCAAAGCGCCACAATATATTTCGTAAGGAGGGTTCATATCACGATATATCATTCCACCCCACAATGTTTTAATAATACTTGTTTTGCTATTATTAACACAAATCCATGACACTAAAACTACCGTCCTCCTTGAGAACAAAAACAGAACATGTTAGCGATGTGTCAGTGCTGTGGTGTTGTGTACCTGTCTGTGCTGCTGCCGTCTGTCTGTCTGTCTGATGTTCTGTGAGTGTGGATGAAGAGCTTCATGTGTTCACAGCTCTATCTGTCTTCCTCGGCACTGACCACAGGCTTTCCTCCACATGTCACATGATGAAATTCATCTCCTGCTGTTTGAATGGGTTTTTGCGCAAAAACTGTGAAAAGCACTAAAGAACTTGATTTCTATTGAATTCAGGGACAGTTTCCAAACATGACATCAAGAGTTAAAAGTTATAGGTTATATCTGAATTCAGTTTTAGCAGTGGAGGAATGATTTTCGATATTTTTCATAAAGACATCAGTGACCGCTTCCTCATCTGTCAGGTATAAGCATCAGATCCCTCAGAAGACAGCAGCTTCATGTTTTTTGAGTGTTAATACAATTTTTGTTCTAGGGCGCTGTTCACAATATTTCATGGTGGTAAAGCAGCAACGTTACATATAGAAATGAAGGAAAGATGTACATGTGAATGATAAAAGAGCACGAAAACTCAACAGCAAACCGACAACAATGTCATTTCATAAGCTTTTGTTTATTAACATTTTGTGTAACTCAAAACCCAAATAAAAGAAAGAGCAACAAAAGAGAAAAAAAGAGAAGCAGCAGTGGGGTTCATCATGCCAGCAGAACACGTGATGTCAAACATGTTATCTGAACTCTGCAACTTCCCTTAAACACACACACAAACTACAACTGAACAGAGCTTATCACAGCGGATTTCCTCTTAAACACACACACTAAATAAAATGTAAAGTATATAATAATGATTAAAACTGAAAAGTTAAACTAAAAAAGCAGGTGATCCTGTGAATAAACATCACGGTTTCAGATCACGGGTCAGGGCAGCAGATCAACCGTTCAACACATGCGAACACCTGCACAGTTACACACCTTTACATCCGCACTAGAGTTCATTGACTTCGGTCATGTTAAGATCTCAAACTTCAAATGAAGATGTCTTCGAAACATCTCCGTATCACACATCATCAAACTACTGTAACTTCATTCAAAATAAAATCCTCATTTCATATTTCAAAATGTCTTTCGTCACGGCTCTCAAAAGAAAAACCTTTACCTACAAATCACACGTTCATGTCAATGACCTTTGACCTGTCTACATCAGCACTCAACACACTTACAGGTCATTCCTCGGGCATCACAACGACTGATTCATTTCAGTCAACAGAAGAAAGTGAATCGATTCATTTGAATGTTTTCTGATAACTGCTGTTCTCATGTACGTAAGTCAGTATGATGTTACTTGTTTAAAAAAGTGTTGAATAAAAAAGCTTTCCTGTAGCTGGCGCTAGAAAATGCCAAGGTCATGGGTTCGACCCCAGGGATCGCACATAGTCAGAAACAAAAGTATAGTACAATGCAATGAAAGTTGTGTTGGATAAAAGCATCTGCCAATTGCATAAATGTAAATGTGACATCACACTCACAGGTGTGTTCATCCTGCAGACTGTACTCCCAGCATGCAGGAAACTGCTTCTGTGTTATTGTGAGGTATTTGTGTGTTATTTGCTTTAAAGGGGAAGTTCACCCAAAATTGTACTTTGTGTGATGTGTTACTCGCCCACTTGACGTTAAACATGTTACGAGAACTTCCGGCATCTTCAGAGCACAAATGAAGATATTGAGGTGACATCCCAGAGATTTCCAGACCTCCTCAAAAGCACTAAAGACGTGGTAACAGCTCAGTTGAATTGTTCTGAAGCGACAAGAATTCTTTACGTGCGAAAAACAAAGCAAAATACAGACTGGACGATAGCACACAAACATATGCGTCAAAGTGCTCTCGTCCAAGAAGAAGACGAAGAAGTGCTCTCGTGAACACGCTCCATACACCGACAACACAGAGGAGAATATATCCATTAAAGTCGCTATTTTGGTTTGTTTTTCTCACAGAAAGCATTCTCGTCGCTTCAAAACAATTCAACTGATCCACTATGAGCAGATTGACCGATGCATTTTTGGGTGAAACTGCGGTCAGAAATAAACACAGGAAGTAAACTTACATGAGACGTGAAAAACAAGCTCCACTCACAATCTTTAAAATCTCACAGATGCTCACATGAAGGCACTGAGGCAACACGACAAGTGTGTAGTTTTGTGCGTTTGGATCATTGACTAACGCAGCAAACACAATAAAAACAACATACGCAATGACAAGATGACAAGAATAGCTGAAACACATCAGCTCTGTGACTAACACATTTTTGTACCAATTGTGTACTCTTAATTGTGTTAGAGCACTTTAAAGTATGGAAAGTCAATACACAGTCAACACACACACACATGCCTCAGACACACCCCAGAGCTGACAGAGCCTGTTAAAGTGCCCGATGTCACACACACACATCATCAGACGGGGGTTTCTTTGCTCTTCAGGTCTGGCGCGCTGAACTGTCGTCTCATGCGTGGGGGGGTGATGTACCCCTGGGGTTTGTGGTTGTATGTCCAGCTGCCCCCGCCGTGCCCGTGTGCTGCAGTCTGGTGATAGTTGTGGGGGGCGGGCCAATGATTGTTGTGCGTCTGCGCGTAAGCTGCGCCATGAGGCCCAGGTGACTGTCGCCGATATCCCCCGCGGCCCGCCTGCTCAGATCCATTCCTGCGATGCCCATTGCTATAGTAACCCTGATTGCCGGGCAAGGCAGAGCCATCCAGCGAGTTGCGCCTGTGCTGCCACTGCTGTGGAAAGGGATTGCCGTTGCGACGAGGTGTGGAAGGGCGACCGGGAGGAGGTGCATGCATGGCGGCAGGCAACTGAAAGGGAACAAGAAGTACCGGCACACCGGGGGCCGGGCCTCCACTATCACCGCGTTCCTCTTTAGCGTCGTTAGGGCTCCAGGAGACCCGATGCTGCGGGTTGCTCTTGAAGGGGAATTTCAGCTTGCAGTCCTGTGGGGGAATGAAACGGCCCGTACCGGGAAGATGGACCACTCCCTCTACTCCCCCCGGCCCCCGGCGCAGCAGTTTAGTGATCTGCTGCTGCTGAAGGTTGTGCAGACGCGTCTGCTCCTGTTTGAGCCAGCGCATACGGCCCCTGCGGAAGGCGGCGTCTTCTTCCATCAGCCGTGTCACCCGTTTCTCTTTGGGGAGGTGCTCCATCGAACCACACCCATCCTCCTCATCGCTCCCTCTCTGAATGCACTCCTCGGTTTGATCCTCTGACGATCCGTCATCCTAAACACACAGACAAACAATTACTGCACACGCCAACAACTGCGTGTGTGTGTGTGTGTGTGTGTTTGTGTGCATGCCACCTGCTGTACTGCCGGTATGATGCTCTCCATCTTCATCATTCGATCTCTGAGGGCTTTGATCTCCTCGTCCTTTGTGTTGTTCTGCTCCTTGACCTCTTGTAAAATATCTGTCAGTTTGTCGATGTGCGCTTTCAAATCGTGCACGCCACTCTCCCCGCCGTCTGTGGCCTCCTGCGTACGTTCATCTCCCCATCCCACAGTCTCCCACACGTCCTGCGCCACCTCTCTCCACACGTCCTTCTCCGCCACTTCCCGTCTGCCGTACATGCGGCACAGTTCCTTCATCTTGACGATGGCCAGCGCCTCGATCTCGCGGCGGGAGTGTCTGAAGTCACCGAGCGCCACCTCGTAACAGATCTCCTTGACCGCCTGCAGCTTCAGGTCGCTCAGGGTCACCTGCTCGGGGTCTTTGCAGATTCTCCTGCGCTGCGGGATCTGGTAGACTCTTAACGGCTCGCGCCGCTTGCCGCTACTGGGCAAGCCGCAGCGCTTCACAATGGACTGCACCTGACGGACGGACAGAAATCAATTCAGACGAGCTGTTGGACTCTGGCAGGGTTGTTACACCTTCTGCTTGACTGTTGAATACCTTGTTAGGTGGTAGTTTCTCTCTGAGGGAGGAGATGAGTCTCCAGCTCTCCTCACATGAGCGTTTATCAGAATCATCTCCACTGTCCGAATCTGCATACTGAACACATGACATCATCATTCAGCATGACGAGCATCTGAGAACAACATTTACAGTCTCGTCTGTTTGTTGTTCTCTCTCACCAGTCTGTGTTGTTCCAGCAGTAGATCTGCTTCCTCTTTCTCTCGCCGGTACTGTGTCTCCACATCCTGTAACCTGACACAAAGACACACAGCCAGCTGAAGTTAACATCAGCACACTCACGCGCACGTCTTTCTCTCTGACCGTCTCACCTCCTCTCCATCTCGAGTTTAATGTCGATGCCCTGTTTCTCCAGCAGCTCTTTCTGAGCGTAATTCCAGTCCACCGGCTCCCCCTGCAGCTCAAGGCAAGTACTGCGCTCTCGCTCCAGACGCGCCTGCTCCGGGTGGTTGAACCTGAAGACGTGGTTCTTGCCCATGACGATGCGGTTTCCTGAAACACGACAGGTTCATGAGGAGAGAGACGGATGTCTGCACATGAACACACACACACATACTGACCCTGTCGTAGCGTCTGACGCTCACTGATCTGTTTCCCGTTCACATACGTCTCAGCTCCATCCAACGGCTCCAGAATCACCTCCACTAGACAGACAGACAGACACAGATCTATGTTTGCTGTGTTTAGTGCTTGTGATAAGAAGACTGAATCTTCACAGCGGGTTCAGATGGGATCTGGGTGTTATGTAGTGTGATGACAGAAATATGAGCGCCTGTGAAACAGACAGAAGTGTGACAGACACCAGAAGTGTTTCACTCTTTAATAACTGTTGATCGTTCAACTTACTGACTGCTAACACCTCATTTAAATTTAAAAGACAAGACAGACAGAAGGACAAACACACAGACAGAAAGAGAGAGAGACAGACAGACAGACACACACACACACACACAGAGAGAAAGAGAGAGACAGACAGTGTCTGTGCGGAAGGATGAGAAGAATCAAATAAACATGAAAATCACATCAGGAGGAGAGTCAAGATGGGTGAAGTTATCAAGCAGGTGTGTGTGGAGGAAGGACAGATGGGCGGAGCTCATAAATTGATTGATGTTTTAGTTGATACCTGTATCAAGTCCCAGCGACTGTTCCGACGACAGAGAGAAAAATCATCACAGTACATGAGTGTGTGTTACTCACACAAACATTCACACACCTGCCCTGTCCCTCCTTATATTTCCCTGTTGTAGAAATCATCCCGTAGAACAAAAACCATGTGTGCGAAACTGAAGAGTCCCGCCGTGAGAAGAGAGTAAATCAGGGTATATACAGAAATCATGGAGCTAAATTTAATACATTTTAAGACCTCATCTTCACTTCAAGCTCTAATGGTACAATGGCGACACTTTAACTCACATTTCCTATATACTGATGGATAGTAAGACAGCACAGAGTTAGTGATAACTCCTTAATAATGGGAAAAAAACACAAGAGGATTCATTGAGTGATGAACCCAATGCAAGGTTTATAGAAAGAGAAACAAGGCGACGCCTTCAAGGAGGCGATCTGGGCTGCTTTTGAATGTGGGCAGGACACAAACGCAAACGGACATGACAGACAAAGGGCCGCTCATGGTGAAGAAGTCCAGCCTGCGGACAACATGTTTCAATGCTGTTTCAGTGAGCACTGGCAGTGCAGTGTCCAATCTATGTGTGTGTGTAAGTGTACGATATAACTACATTATAGGCAGCGCGTTGATTTCAAACATTGATTAAACTGACTGGAACTACCTGTGGATTCAACAGTTTTAATGCACACCTTCCATCCAATCCAAATGACCATGGTATAATAACATTTCATCATTTATCCAAAGACACTTACAGATGAGAAGAACAACATCAACAAAAGACACAAACAATGTGTCTAACACACATGCAGACACACACCATAACACACACACATAGGTATGCACACGCACACACCACATACAATCACACAAATGCACATACTACAACACATTCAATCACACACATGCACACAGACAGGCATGCAAACACACACACACGCACACACAATCACAAACAGGTATGCGCACGAATGCACATAGACACACACCACATACAATCACACAAATGCACATACTACAACACATTCAATCACACACATGCACACAGACAGGCATGCAAACACACACACACACACAATCACAAACAGGTATGCGCACGCATGCACATAGACACACACCACATACAATCACACAAATGCACATACTACAACACATTCAATCACACACATGCACACAGACAGGCATGCAAACACACACACACACACGCACACACAATCACAAACAGGTATGCGCACGAATGCACATAGACACACACCACATACAATCACACAAATGCACATACTACAACACATTCAATCACACACATGCACACAGACAGGCATGCAAACACACACACACACACAATCACAAACAGGTATGCGCACGAATGCACATAGACACACACCACATACAATCACACAAATGCACATACTACAACACATTCAATCACACACATGCACACAGACAGGCATGCAAACACACACACACACACAATCACAAACAGGTATGCGCACGCATGCACATAGACACACACCACATACAATCACACAAATGCACACACACCTATGCACGCGCAAACCACAACACATTCAATCACACACATGCGTGCACACATTTTCACCTTCTCCATTGTTGTTAATGTGGCTGTAAAAGATACAGTGCTGCTCTTTAATGAACTGACCACTCAGCTTAATGTCCACATCCTTCTGACCGACCCTAAACAACACACACATCTCTTCAGATCAATCAAATGATAATTCAATCAATAGGTCATCTCATTTCCAGGTCACATTTACAAATACATGCGATTATTCTACATAAAAACATTCAGATTTTAACAATGAACACACAATTCTGAAATAACAATCAGGTAACACACACTTACTTGGTCACTCCCTCTTTGATGTAATACAACAAACACTCTGACATCAGTGGATCTTCATTGAGATTCACCAGGTGAGGCGTCTAAAACAAACACACAGAGAGTTAAGTACACACATCTCTCTGTGGTGTGTGTGTGTTTGTGTGTGTTTACTGACCCCTTTAGGTGAGAACACTCCTACAGTTCCTCCATCTTGTTTAATAGAGACTCCCATCTCAGCAAGAACCGACTCTCTTCACATGGGACACAGAAACATGTTACTGTGTGTGTTCTCTCACTACACAACTGTCCAACTAACAAAACCACCACATGTTCTTTTCACATGACAATCAAATGATTTTATTCTGGTGTTGGTGTTTAGTTCGACCTTTCTAATCGAATGGACTCAGTTTTTCTCAGTTTCTCTTCCCACGTCTCGTTCAGCTCAGAGATGATCTTCTCTGTTTCCTGCAAACACACAATCATTCTTTGATCTGGGGTTCTGTTCCATACTTACGTTTTTGTATTCCATCCTCTCATACCTTCAGTCTCTCGACTGCTTCTTCATTAGTTATTATCTCGCCCTGAAATTCTTCTAATTGGGGATGTCCATCCACAGGGGCGGGGTCGTCTCCTGTGCCATGCGCTGTGATTGGTGAAGCTCCATTATAGGCGGGTCCAGCAGGCAGGAGAGTCACAGCGACACGGTTATTGTTGACTTCAGCAGCTACAAGAGAAACAGAGTTTCAGTTAAACTCAATATTAAAAATGACACCGTCAGCTGACATCAATGTGACCAGAATAAATGACACGACATGTGGGTTCATTCATCAATTAATTCACAATGAATCAAAGTTCAATATTCACTGAGAAAAAAGACATATGTGGTGTGTGTACCTGTAGGTGTAGTGTGTGTGTGTGTGTGTTTACCTGTAGGTGTGGTGTGTGTGTGTGTGTACCTGTAGGTGTAGTGTGTGTGTGTGTGTGTGTGTGTGTGTGTGTGTACCTATAGGTGTGGTGTGTGTGTACCTGTAGGTGTGGTGTGTGTGTGTGTGTGTGTGTGTACCTGTAGGTGTGGTGTGTGTGTGTACCTGTAGGTGTGGTGTGTGTGTGTGTACCTGTAGGTGTGGTGGGTGTGTGCGTGTGTGTGTGTACCTACAGGTGTGGTGTGTGTGTGTGTGTGTGTGTGTACCTGTAGGTGTGGTGTGTGTGTGTATGTGTGTGTGTGTGTGTGTACCTGTAGGTGTGGTGTGTGTGTGTGTGTGTGTACCTGTAGGTGTGGTGTGTGTATGTGTGTGTACCTGTAGGTGTGGTGTGTGTGTACCTGTAGGTGTTGGTGTGTGTGTGTGTGTGTGTGTGTGTGTGTGTGTGTGTGTGTGTGTGTGTGTACCTATAGGTGTGGTGTGTGTGTACCTGTAGGTGTTGGTGTGTGTGTGTGTGTGTGTGTGTACATATAGGTGTGGTGTGTGGGTGTACCTGTAGGTGTGGTGTGTGTGTGTGTGTGTACCTGTAGGTGTATACCTGTAGGTGTGGTGTGTGTGTGTGTGTACCTGTAGGTGTGTGTGTGTGTGTGTGTGTGTGTGTGTGTGTGTGTGTGTGTGTGTACCTGTAGGTGTGGTGTGTGTGTGTGTGTGTGTGTGTGTACATAGGTGTGTGTGTGTGTGTGTGTGTACCTGTAGGTGTGGTGTGTGTGTGTGTGTACCTGTATGTGTGGTGTGTGTGTGTGTGTGTGTACGTACATAGGTGTGTGTGTGTGTGTACCTGTAGGTGTGTGTGTGTGTGTGTGTGTGTGTACCTGTAGGTGTGGTGTGTGTGTGTGTGTGTGTGTGTACCTGTAGGTGTGGTGTGTGTGTGTGTGTGTGTGTACCTGTAGGTGTGGTGTGTGTGTGTGTACCTGTAGGTGTGTGTGTGTGTGTGTGTACCTGTAGGTGTGTGTGTGTGTGTGTGTACCTGTAGGTGTGTGTGTGTGTGTGTGTACCTGTAGGTGTGGTGTGTGTGTGTGTACCTGTAGGTGTGTGTGTGTGTGTGTACCTGTAGGTGTGGTGTGTGTGTGTGTGTGTGTGTGTACCTGTAGGTGTGGTGTGTGTGTGTGTGTGTGTGTACCTGTAGGTGTGTGTGTGTGTGTGTACCTGTAGTAGTGGTGTGTGTGTGTGTGTGTACCTGTAGGTGTGGTGAGTTGTCTGAGTCCCTGTGCCAGCAGCAGATCTCTGAGTCGGTTCACCTCCTCCTTCAGCTCTCTGATGAGACGAGCGTTAGGATCCTCATTGATCACAGCATTACAGCGAATCTGCTTCGCACGATCAGCATATCTACACATACACACACACACAGCTTTATGAGAGGACGGTCGCAGGACATAAACACATATTGAAGATGAAGTGATGGACACCTGAGGGTGCTGAGTGTTTCTTCATAGTTGATGTCTGCAGGACTGAGAGCAGCGATCATAGCCGTACGAGAATTACCACCTGAAACCCACACACATCTCATTCTCTCAATTTCAATTCAAGTGTGCTTTATTGCCATGACAAAATGTACGTTCGTGATGAAGTGATTGATAAAGTAATCAAATCAAATAAAGTGTGTTGTCTCTGTTTTGTGTATGTGTCTCACCCAGGTTCTCTTTCAGTATCCAGGTGAGCACAGAGTCTCTGTAGGGAATGAAGTCAGATTTCTTTCTTTTGCTGGTTTGCTGTTTGTAAGATAGAAACACAAACACACAATAAGATCACAGAGTAACACACAAGAGCTCCTTAACTAGAAGAAATGTTGTTACCATTTCAGCCAAAGCAGAGATCACCTTCCCCAGCGTAGTGAGAGATTTATTAATGTTAGCACCTTCCTGTATGTGAGAGCGTCACAGTAGTTTCAACAGAATATCAACAGTCAGTTATTTGTGTCATGATTATTGTCAGTATTGTGACAGTAGTGTAGCACCTTTAATCTCACGCCTTTGGCTCCTGATGAATCTGCTCGTTCACTGCCGGCCAAATCCACCAGACTCACCTTACTCACCTGGAACACACACACACGCTTATCATACACATCTCACACACACACTCTTTACATTTATCAACAAACACACACGCGCACACACACAACATTTATCAACAAACACACACGCGCACACACACACGCACACACACAACATTTATCAACAAACACACACTTATCATTCACATCTCACACACACACACACACACTCACACAGACACACATGCTTATCATACACATCTCACACACTATTTACATTTATCTACAAACACACACTTATCATTCACATCTCACACACACACACACACACACACACTTATGATTCACATCTCACACACGCATGAACACGCACAGACCTTCTCTGTTTGGAGGTTGGTCATGTGATCTTGGCGATGTTGAGTGAAGATGATGGTGAAGACAGCGTGAGAGCGACTGCTCGTCTCATTCATGTTCGTCGCTGCTACCGTCCTGATCAAATTAATCAGTCAATCACATGAATGTTTAATGCTGGCTGAAGTGCAGCAGATATGATGAATGTTACCGGGCCTTGTTTCCGGAGTCCATGAGGTCTCTGATGTCATCAAATGATGTCACAGCCAGTTTGGACAGGTCCTCTACATATGGACCCATGATGGGATGTTCTCGCACCCGGAGTGCTCCTTTACTCTTTGGGTTCAACAGATCTCTTACTCTCTCACAGTAGATCTCCATGAACGACACCTACACACACACACACACACTATGAAGACTCTTGTCTTGTCTTTGTTATGCTGTAACATGAAGAGAATGTGTGAATCTTCACCTCTACAGAGTAAGACAGCTCAGGGTCTGTGTTCTCACACATGCGTTTGAACAGATCTTCACACATCTGCAACACAACCACAGACCTGTTATGAAATACACACATACAACCCCAGAGGACACTCACATACAAGAAATTCACATTTATGCATTTGGCAGACGCTTTAATCCAAAGTGACTTACATTGCATTATCCTATACATTTATACACAGGTATCTGCAATCCCCTGAGATCCAACACACAACCTTGCCTTGTTAACACAATGCTCTTACCACTGAGATACAGGAAAGCTGATTATTTGTATTTACATATTTGTATTCGAGTATGGTTGATCCCTGGGATGGAACTGAGCCACAGGAAAGCCAATACAACACAATACTGCTCAGCCCAAAAAACATTTACCAGTAATATAATGAGGTGTGTGCGTACCTGTGGTATAATGCCGTGCTGTCCGCATTCTTGTTTACCCATCATGGTGTAGGATTTTCCTCCTCCAGTCTGACCATAAGCAAATATACACACATTATATCCCTCGAAGGCATGAAGCAACATTTCCTCACCGATGTCCAGATACACCTGACGCTGAGACACAAACCCTGGGTCATCCTCCTGTGCACACACAACCATACGAGTTAGATCCTCTCACACACACCTTCAGTTTCCTTCTAGATTTATACAATTATAAAACACACACTAGACTAACATCAAACCCACACAACCCTGTCAACTTCATTGCATTTATAACATAATACAATCAGTTACTCAAAGAGACAATGTAGGACCATATGATTTCTGTGATGCCGAATCCAGGCGTTAGAATGGAATTTGAGGTAGAACACGGAATCTTGCAGTCTCAATACTTGATTATTTTGCTCAAGTATATTTATCGAGTATCTATATCATTATGTTTTTACTTTGGGAAAATTGTACTTTACTACATTATGAAGAATATATAGCTATATACTATATATATATTTTTTTAGTTTACTCCACTACATTTCACCTTTAATACTTAAAGAGTACATATTTAACTACTACTAACCTTAACATATTACATTTCATGCAGTGTGTAATGTTGCTGTGTGTGAATGTAAGCAGTCGACCAAGTTGTAAAGCCGAAAGTGAATAAATAACAAAGTCATTGATTTGGAAAAAGGGAGTCGACTCTGAATCACATAAACGGGTCGTGGACTAGTTCCGATTTGAGAACATTTGTGGATTAACGTCACTACATATAGTCCCTGCCTACATTTAGCTAGGACTGACCCTAACTCCCCCAAACACTGTAGCCCGTGAGCCTAGACCAATCCCAGCAGACTAGACCATCTGACCAATCAGATCAGAGTAGGAGGGGATTGGACGGATGATTCGCCAAACGAATCATTTGAGTCAGTCAAGTAAGGTAAGAAAAACTGCCTTTTATAATAAAAAAAAAATTATGTACGGAAAGTACTTTTACTTTTAATGTAAAACTTGCCATTTATTTTTCTAGTTGAGTAAGAAGTATGATATGCCGTGCTTTATAATGTATGGAAGTAAAATATTTCCAAAGTAGAAACACTAGTAAAAAGAGTGAAGATACTTGATCCCGGAGAGTAAATTGAACAGCAAATACAATTCAATGTGTGCAATAAATAACATCAGTGGATTCAGATGCGGTTCAAATCTGCCTGTTCTGCGTGTCTGTGAATGATTCCAGTGGTTTCCTGTAACGTTACCACACGCATGACACTTCTGTTTACAGCATCTCGCCAGATGAGGTTAATATAGATTAACCATGACACACACTCATGAATAAACTATTGTAGATTATATCATATCCCTGCTGACCTCTCTCTCTACCAATCTCTTCTCTCTACTTTCTCTGTAGACGTCACCTTCGCAAAAACAGATTACTACCACTCGAGGATCTGCAACTCTCCGGACTCTCGAACACTCTTCAAAACCTTCTCTGCTCTCCTCTGTCCGCCTGCTCCCGCACCTTCATCTGAGTTAACAGCTGCTGATTTTGCATCGTTCTTCGTAAAGAAAACAACCGCCATCAGCAGCCAGTTTTCTACGCCACCACCTGTCGAACCCGCCCACATCCCTGACACGTGTGTGCTCCCCGCCTTTTCTCCTCTGTCTGAAGCTGATGTTTCCAAGGTCATAGGTTCCAACCACCCTACCACCTGCCCACTGGATCCCATCCCCACCCATCTCCTCCAGGCCATCTCTCCAACGGTTGTGCCTGCTCTGACCCACATCATCAACTCTTCGCTCACCACTGGGACATTTCCCGCATCACACCGCTTCTAAAGAAACCCACCCTTGACCCTACACTGCTAGAAAACTACAGGCCTGTCTCCCTTCTTCCCTTCATCGCCAAAGCCCTGGAGCGAGTTGTGTTCAACCAGCTCTCCTCCGACAGCTCTCCCTAGACAGCAATCAGTCTGGGTTCAAGACCGGTCATTTCACAGAGACTGCACTGCTCTCAGTCATCGAAACCCTGAGACTGGCAAAAGCATCATCCATGTCATCTGTGCTCATCCTACTGGATCTGTTTGCTGCTTTTGACACTGTGAATCATCACATCCTCTTGTCTTCTCTCAGTGCTATGGGTGTCTCTGGAATGGCGTTGCAATGGTTTGAGTCCTACCTCTCGGGTAGGTCATTCAGAGTATCCTGGAGAGATGAGGTCTCCGCGTCCCAACAGCTCAACACGGGGATGCCACAGGGCTCAGTGCTTGGACCGCTACTCTTCTCCTTTTACATGACATCTCTCGGCTCGGTCATTCATAAGCATGGCTTCTCTTATCACTGCAATGCCGACGACACACAACTCTACTTGTCATTTCAACCGGACGATCCGACGGTCTCTGCTCATATCGCGGCATGCCTGAGTGACATCTCGCTTTGGATGAAGGATCATCACCTGCAGCTAAACCTGGCAAAAACGGAACTGCTTGTGATCCCGGCCAACCCAAACATTCACCACAATCTTGCCATTCGACTAGGCTCATCATCTGTCACACCATCCAGCACAGCCAGAAACCTGGGGGTGTTAATCGATGATCGGCTTAACCTCACAAGTCATGTTGCCAGCACCACCCGGGCCTGTAGATTCAACCTCTACAAAATTAGGAAAATTAGACCTTTCCTATCAGAGCACTCTACGCAAGTCCTAGTCCAGGCTCTTGTCCTGTCCAAACTGGATTATTGCAATGCGCTTCTGGCTGGACTTCCTGCTTGCACAATCAAACCTCTCCAGATGATCCAGAATGCGGCGGCAAGAGTGGTCTTCAATGAACCGAAGAGAGCGCATGTAACTCCGCTCTTCATCAGGTTACACTGGCTCCCTGTCGCTGCCCGCATAAGGTTCAAAGCTATGCTCCTCGCCTACAAGACCACCCCCGGGTCCGCACCATCGTATCTCCACTCGCTAATGCAGACTAGAGGTCTTCTCGGGTCCAAAGATCTTTACCCGACCTGAAAATGACCCTAATCACTTTTTACCCGAACCCGAGACAGACCCGATAACGTATTTATTTAAAAGCCCCAACCCGAGACAGACCCGATAACGTTAGACCCGAGTCCGACCCATCGTATATATATTTTTTAAACCCGACTAGACCTGAATGTAAACCGACGTTTATTAATGAAATTGATATGGCAATGAACACGTTGATCCTCTTGTTTTGCTCTGGCAAATTGCGCAAACTGAGGCTAAATGGGTTGTGCCAGTTTTAGCTGAATCAAATCTAAATAAGTAGGTATGGCGACATAGCAACCACTCGCGCGAACATTCTGTCTCAACAATGTTTTCCAAACCGCGTAGTACTGAAATGCGCGCGTCTTTTAATATCTACTTCTGGTCGCCTGGTGGAAGTATGTTTTTCCTGAATACGATGGTAACTACATCGAGTGCAAACCCCTGCAGCGTTGGAAACTTCGGGATTTCAATTCTAAGGTGATTTCAGATCACCGCGACTTTCTGAAGATTTGCGTGGCTTTCAACCGATCGGCTGAGGGTTGGAGGAGAGTTGGTAACTAAACGCACACACACAAGCGACGCGCTGTTATTGTACAGGATAGTTCGGGTCTTCCTCGGGTCAATTAAGCAAAACAATTTTTACTTTATATTACCCGAGACCCGAAGACACTAATAATATACCTGACCCGTGTCCGAAGCTCCCGTGAATCTTTTAGACCCGAACCCGCTCGGGTCTCGGGCCGGACCTCGGGTTTTCGGATCTAAGTGGACCCGTGAAGACCTCTAATGCAGATCTATGTTCCTGCCAGATCACTGCGGTCTGCAAAGGAACAACGACTAGTGGTACCATCCCAAAAAGGAAAAAAGTCACTCTCCCGTACCTTCTCTGGATCTGTTCCACATTGGTGGAATGATCTACCAGCTGCTACAAGATCAGCAGACTCGGTTGCCATCTTTAAAAAACGCATCTCTTCCATCTACACGTCTCTGATTGATTTATCCTAATTCTTTTCCCTTTCCTTCTTAAAAAATAAAAATAAAATACTAACCTCACTATTCTTAGCTTTGTATACTGTGCTGGGCTTTAATGGACTAGTTTGATGCACTTATGTATTTTGTTGTTATTATTGCTTCCAATGTTTCCTCATCTGCTAAATGACTAAATGTAAATCCTCAAGTAGAGTAAATGTACTAGTAAAATAAAAGAATCATGAATTTAAGTAGGTGTAAAAAGCAAAAGAAACACTGTAGTAAATAGGTGTCTTACAATAGTTCATGAGTAAATGCTGCAGTATACAGAAGTATTCTTAATGAGGTATTGAACACTTAATTTTCATGTTTTAATATTGTATAGTAAAAAAAGGGGGAAAAGACAGAAATAAAGAAAAAAAAATTACGCAATTAAATTAATAAATGTCTCCATGTGTTTGTTTCAATAAATTGATTCTAATAATAACCAAACCTGTACACACACAGTCTAACAGGACTCTTACTGTTGTGTGAGACCAGTAGGAATAATCAAAGGTGAAATTCTTTGCTGCTTCTTTGGGTTGTTTTGGGTTCCAGATACCTGTGATATAAACACAAGTGTACACAGATTAATAGAGTCATAATAACAAGAGAGGGATGACACTTACACTAGAAGTATTTCTGCAGTCTAGGGATCTGTCATTAACACAGGTGTGTGTGTGTGTGTGTGCATGTGTGTGTGTGCGTATACTCACAGGTGGTGTTCCCCTGCATCTGTATGACACATTTTGCATCACGGCTGTTTTCACGGGTGTTGAAGGGCCGAACTCTTACAGCAACCTTCACTGAAGCTGCCATTCTAAAACAAACACAATAGCCAATGTTTGTTAGGCCCTCATAAACACAATCAACTCAACAGACAATCATGTGACATCATCACAACAGAAGTGAAAGAATGTACATCTGAAGTGAACAGAAAACACAGACTCATAAAATAGAAGAGAGAGTGCTTTGGCAATGTTAAAATGAATTTAATCATGCCAGTAAAGCTTCTTTGAATCATGAGAGAGAGAGAGACTGGGTAACAGCACTGTAGACTATTTCACCACAGATCTTAATCCAAACTCCCTCCGAGCGCTCACATTCAGCCCACCAACCCCATTATCAGCTCACAGTACAGTCTCCAAACCTGACACAGATACATCAAACCAAACTCACCTTCATACCCTAAAACACACATACAGATGGAAAATAAATAGTCTAGATACACACCAAAGCCAAATTCATGAACCAAAATTCTAAACCTACTGAAAAAATTCCTAGATACTCCATTCCCACACAATAACGACAGTGTAAATTTAGCAGTAGACAGGATTCACCAAATATTTACCATATCTGCTACACTATCTAACCTAAAATCCACAAACACAAAACCAAACAAGAAGCCTGTAAATGAGAAATAGTTTGACAACGAGTGTAAAAACCTTAGAAAAGACGTAAGAATTCAATCAAATCAGAAACACAGAGATGCTAACAATGTAAACACACGCCAACTCTACCATGAAAAACTTAAAGAATATAAGGACACAAGATACACGAATCAGTTAGGAGGAATTGAACCATCTCTTGAAACGAACTGCTTCTGGGAACAGTGGAACGCACGTAATAAATCCCACCATGAAGATTTATCCATTCAGATCAGAGACTTGTGGATAAACCACTTCTCTAACCTCTTTAGTAATATAAACAAGAACCATGAACAAACTACCCTACACAACAAACTATGCACTCTAGAGTCAACAATGAAACATGACCAAAACACTTTAGATTCTCCAACTACAATCATCGATCATGGCATCCTAAATGAGATGATTCAATACACCACCACAGACAAACTCACACTCGCCATTCCTATCATCCTTAGTGCAGCTTAGTATATTTCCCAAGATCTGAAACCAAGGTCTCATCACTCCAGTCCATAAAAGCGGAGACAAATTCGACCCTAATAATGACCGTGGAATTGTGTCAACAGCATCCTAGATAAACTCTTCTGTAACATTATTGACAGCAGACTTCTCCATTAGCTGAACGAAATGCCAAATGGGTTTCCAACCAAAATACCAGATCACATATACACTCTTCCTACTTCAATTGACAGAGAAACAAACCAAAATAAAAAAAGCTCTTCACTCAATCTGGCATGAGGGGCTTTTTCTTTAGTTAATTCAATGAGGCATCGGAGGAAAAACCTACGATATCAATATACATGAATATGGCAACAAGCACACAGACTTTCTTCTCCAGAGTCGTGGAGTGAGACAGGGCTGTAGTCTATTCAACATATACATGAATGAATGAGCTGGAGCTCTAGAACAGTCACCAGCACCCAGTTACACCTCACTAGACATTGAAGTGAAATCCCTTCTGTTTGCAGATGATCTGGTGCTGCCGTCACCCACAGAAGAGGGTCTACAGCAACATCTAGACCCCTGCATACTTTCTGTCAAACATCAGTTAACCTTCAAAACGCTCAAATCATGATATTCCAAAAAAGACCCAGTCACCTAAATCAATAACACAATTTCAAAGTAAACAACATGCCCCTAGAGCACACACAGAACTACACATATCTTGGTGTAAACATGAGTAACACTGGAAACTTAAACAAGGCTGTGAATGACCTGAGAGACAAGGCACCAAGAGCCTTTTATGCCATCAAAAATAACTGAATTCCAACTGGAATCTGGCTGAAAATAATCCAATCAATGAAGCAATGGCGCTGTGTGGATGTGAGGTTTGGGGTCCGCTCACCAAATGAGACAAACCGCCAATAGAGACTCAATGTGTGAAAACATTCTACAGGTACAGAGGAAAAGCCCAAACATCACCTGCAGAGCAGAATAAGGACTATATCCACTTAAAATACAAATAAAGAGCGTTAAGATTCTCCAGTCACATTAAGAACAAGAAAATACAGAGACACTCCCTCACAAAGCCTTCAGCCCCTTCATCCAACTGATCTCACAACTACAGCCCAAAACATGCCCAACACAACCCCAAATCTCAGCCGGATTAAACCAAACAAGACAGAAATCAATGTGAATGCCATCTGTGTCAGAATACCTCACAAGCGTATAAGAGCCTAAAGTAAGAGAAGTGTTGATCATGTACAGACTCAGACACACATGGACACCAAGAGAAGAGCGACTGTGTCCACACTGACCACACAATCAGCAGGAAACAGACTACACACACACATCAGAGAGTTCACACACTTACACAAACAAACATCAACAAAACGTCACACACACTGAGAGAATCAAACCTGCTGCAAGATCTGTCAAGTCCTGCCACGACCAAACAACAACCAGACACAACACACAGACACAACACTGAGACACAACACACAGACAACACACAGACACAACACTAAGAGAAAACACACAGACACAACACTGAGACACAACACACAGACAACACACAGACACATCAATGAGACACAACACACAGACAACACACAGACACATCACTGAGACACAACACACAGACAACACACAGACAACACACAGACACATCACTGAGACACAACACACACAACACACAGACAACACACAGACACATCACTGAGACACAACACAAAGACACATCACTGAGACACAACACACAGACACATCACTGAGACACAACACACAGACAACACACAGACACAACACTGAGACACAACACACAGACAACACACAGACACATCAATGAGACACAACACACAGACAACACACAGACACATCACTGAGACACAACACACAGACAACACACAGACAACACACAGACACATCACTGAGACACAACACACACAACACACAGACAACACACAGACACATCACTGAGACACAACACAAAGACACATCACTGAGACACAACACACAGACACATCACTGAGACACAACACACAGACAACACACAGACACAACACTGAGACACAACACACAGACAACACACAGACACAACACTGAGACACAACACACAGACAACACACAGACACAACACTAAGAGAAAACACACAGACACAACACTGAGACACAACACACAGACAACACAAAGACACAACACTGAGACACAACACTGAGACACAACACTGAGACACAACACACAGACACATCACTGAGACACAACACACAGACACAACACTGAGACACAACACACAGACAACACACAGACACAACACTGAGACACAACACACAGACAACACACAGACACAACACTGAGACACAACACACAGACACAACACTAAGAGAAAACACACAGACACAACACTGAGACACAACACACAGACAACACACAGACACATCAATGAGACACAACACACAGACAACACACAGACACATCACTGAGACACAACACACAGACAACACACAGACAACACACAGACAACACACAGACACATCACTGAGACACAACACACAGACAACACACAGACACATCACTGAGACACAACACAAAGACACATCACTGAGACACAACACACAGACACATCACTGAGACACAACACACAGACAACACACAGACACAACACTGAGACACAACACACAGACAACACACAGACACAACACTGAGACACAACACACAGACAACACACAGACACAACACTGAGACACAACACACACAACACACAGACAACAAAAAGACACATCACTGAGACCCAACACACAGACAACACACAGACACATCACTGAGACACAACACACAGACAACACACAGACACAACACTGAGACACAACACACAGACACAACACTGAGACCCAACACACAGACACAACACTGAGACCCAACACACAGACAACACACAGACACATCACTGAGACCCAACACACAGACAACACACAGACACATCACTGAGACACAACACACAGACAACACACAGACACAACACTGAGACACAACACACAGACACAACACTGAGACACAACACACAGACACAACCCTGAGACACAACACACAGACACAACACTGAGACCCAACACACAGACACAACACACAGACAACACACAGACACATCACTGAGACACAACACACAGACACAACACTGAGACACAACACACAGACACAACCCTGAGACACAACACACAGACACAACACACAGACACAACACACAGACAACACACAGACACATCACTGAGACACAACACACAGACACAACACTGAGACACAACACACAGACACAACACACAGACACAACACACAGACACAACACACAGACACAACACACAGTCACATAACACAGACACATCACACAGACACAACACACAGACACAACACTGAGACACAACACAAAGACACATCACTGAGACACAACACACAGACAACACACAGACAACACACAGACACATCACTGAGATACAACACACAGACACAACACTGAGACACATCACTCAGACACAACACACAGACAACACACAGACACAACACTGAGACACATCACTCAGACACAACACACAGACAACACACAGACACAACACTGAGACACAACACAAAGACACATCACTGAGACACAACACACAGACACAACACACAGACACAACACTGAGACACAACACACAGACAACACACAGACACAACACTGAGACACAACACACAGACAACACACAGACACAACACTGAGACACAACACACAGACAACACACAGACACAACACTGAGACACAACACACAGACAACACACAGACACAACACTGAGACACAACACACAGACAACACACAGACACAACACTAAGAGAAAACACACAGACACAACACTGAGACACAACACACAGACAACACAAAGACACAACACTGAGACACAACACTGAGACACAACACTGAGACAACACTGAGACACAACACACAGACACATCACTGAGACACAACACACAGACACAACACTGAGACACAACACCCAGACAACACACAGACACAACACTGAGACACAACACACAGACAACACACAGACACAACACTAAGAGAAAACACACAGACACAACACTGAGACACAACACACAGACAACACACAGACACATCAATGAGACACAACACACAGACAACACACAGACACATCACTGAGACACAACACACAGACAACACACAGACAACACACAGACACATCACTGAGACACAACACACACAACACACAGACAACACACAGACACATCACTGAGACACAACACAAAGACACATCACTGAGACACAACACACAGACACATCACTGAGACACAACACACAGACAACACACAGACACAACACTGAGACACAACACACAGACAACACACAGACACATCAATGAGACACAACACACAGACAACACACAGACACATCACTGAGACACAACACACAGACAACACACAGACAACACACAGACACATCACTGAGACACAACACACACAACACACAGACAACACACAGACACATCACTGAGACACAACACAAAGACACATCACTGAGACACAACACACAGACACATCACTGAGACACAACACACAGACAACACACAGACACAACACTGAGACACAACACACAGACAACACACAGACACAACACTGAGACACAACACACAGACAACACACAGACACAACACTAAGAGAAAACACACAGACACAACACTGAGACACAACACACAGACAACACAAAGACACAACACTGAGACACAACACTGAGACACAACACTGAGACACAACACACAGACACATCACTGAGACACAACACACAGACACAACACTGAGACACAACACACAGACAACACACAGACACAACACTGAGACACAACACACAGACAACACACAGACACAACACTGAGACACAACACACAGACACAACACTAAGAGAAAACACACAGACACAACACTGAGACACAACACACAGACAACACACAGACACATCAATGAGACACAACACACAGACAACACACAGACACATCACTGAGACACAACACACAGACAACACACAGACAACACACAGACAACACACAGACACATCACTGAGACACAACACACAGACAACACACAGACACATCACTGAGACACAACACAAAGACACATCACTGAGACACAACACACAGACACATCACTGAGACACAACACACAGACAACACACAGACACAACACTGAGACACAACACACAGACAACACACAGACACAACACTGAGACACAACACACAGACAACACACAGACACAACACTGAGACACAACACACACAACACACAGACAACAAAAAGACACATCACTGAGACCCAACACACAGACAACACACAGACACATCACTGAGACACAACACACAGACAACACACAGACACAACACTGAGACACAACACACAGACACAACACTGAGACCCAACACACAGACACAACACTGAGACCCAACACACAGACAACACACAGACACATCACTGAGACCCAACACACAGACAACACACAGACACATCACTGAGACACAACACACAGACAACACACAGACACAACACTGAGACACAACACACAGACACAACACTGAGACACAACACACAGACACAACCCTGAGACACAACACACAGACACAACACTGAGACCCAACACACAGACACAACACACAGACAACACACAGACACATCACTGAGACACAACACACAGACACAACACTGAGACACAACACACAGACACAACCCTGAGACACAACACACAGACACAACACACAGACAACACACAGACACATCACTGAGACACAACACACAGACACAACACTGAGACACAACACACAGACACAACACACAGACACAACACACAGACACAACACACAGACACAACACACAGTCACATAACACAGACACATCACACAGACACAACACACAGACACAACACTGAGACACAACACAAAGACACATCACTGAGACACAACACACAGACAACACACAGACAACACACAGACACATCACTGAGATACAACACACAGACACAACACTGAGACACATCACTCAGACACAACACACAGACAACACACAGACACAACACTGAGACACATCACTCAGACACAACACACAGACAACACACAGACACAACACTGAGACACAACACAAAGACACATCACTGAGACACAACACACAGACACAACACACAGACACAACACTGAGACACAACACACAGACAACACACAGACACAACACTGAGACACAACACACAGACAACACACAGACACAACACTGAGACACAACACACAGACAACACACAGACACAACACTGAGACACAACACACAGACAACACACAGACACAACACTGAGACACAACACACAGACAACACACAGACACAACACTAAGAGAAAACACACAGACACAACACTGAGACACAACACACAGACAACACAAAGACACAACACTGAGACACAACACTGAGACACAACACTGAGACAACACTGAGACACAACACACAGACACATCACTGAGACACAACACACAGACACAACACTGAGACACAACACCCAGACAACACACAGACACAACACTGAGACACAACACACAGACACAACACTGAGACACAACACACAGACACAACACTAAGAGAAAACACACAGACACAACACTGAGACACAACACACAGACAACACACAGACACATCAATGAGACACAACACACAGACAACACACAGACACATCACTGAGACACAACACACAGACAACACACGGACAACACACAGACACATCACTGAGACACAACACACAGACAACACACAGACACATCACTGAGACACAACACAAAGACACATCACTGAGACACAACACACAGACACATCACTGAGACACAACACACAGACAACACACAGACACAACACTGAGACACAACACACAGACAACACACAGACACAACACTGAGACACAACACACAGACAACACACAGACACAACACTGAGACACAACACACACAACACACAGACAACAAAAAGACACATCACTGAGACCCAACACACAGACACATCACTGAGACACAACACACAGACAACACACAGACACAACACTGAGACACAACACACACAACACACAGACAACAAAAAGACACATCACTGAGACCCAACACACAGACACATCACTGAGACACAACACACAGACAACACACAGACACAACACTGAGACACATCACTCAGACACAACACACAGACAACACACAGACACAACACTGAGACACAACACAAAGACACATCACTGAGACACATCACTCAGACACAACACACAGACAACACACAGACACAACACTGAGACACAACACACAGACACAACACTGAGACACAACACACAGACACAACCCTGAGACACAACACACAGACACAACACTGAGACCCAACACACAGACACAACACACAGACAACACACAGACACATCACTGAGACACAACACACAGACACAACACTGAGACACAACACACAGACACAACCCTGAGACACAACACACAGACACAACACTGAGACCCAACACACAGACAACACACAGACACAACACACAGACAACACACAGACACATCACTGAGACACAACACACAGACACAACACTGAGACACAACACACAGACACAACACACAGACACAACACACAGACACAACACACAGACACAACACACAGTCACATAACACAGACACATCACACAGACACAACACACAGACACAACACTGAGACACAACACAAAGACACATCACTGAGACACAACACACAGACAACACACAGACAACACACAGACACATCACTGAGATACAACACACAGACACAACACTGAGACACATCACTCAGACACAACACACAGACAACACACAGACACAACACTGAGACACATCACTCAGACACAACACACAGACAACACACAGACACAACACTGAGACACAACACAAAGACACATCACTGAGACACAACACACAGACACAACACACAGACACAACACTGAGACACAACACTGAGACACAACACACAGACAACACACAGACACAACACTGAGACACAACACACAGACAACACACAGACACAACACTGAGACACAACACACACAACACACAGACAACAAAAAGACACATCACTGAGACCCAACACACAGACAACACACAGATACATCACTGAGACACAACACACAGACAACACACAGACACAACACTGAGACACAACACACAGACACATCACTGAGACACAACACACAGACAACACACAGACACAACACTGAGACACAACACACAGACACAACACTGAGACACAACACACAGACACAACACTGAGACACAACACACAGACACATCACTAAGACACAACACACAGACACAACACTGAGACACAACACACAGACACAACACTGAGACCCAACACACAGACAACACACAGACACAACACTGAGACACAACACACAGACAACACACAGACACATCACTGAGACACAACACACAGACACAACACTGAGACCCAACACACAGACAACACACAGACACAACACACAGACACAACACACAGACACAACACACAGACACATAACACAGACACATCACACAGACACAACACACAGACACAACACACAGACACAACACACAGACACAACACACAGACACAACACACAGACACAACACACAGACACAACACACAGACACAACTCTGAGACACAACTCTGAGACACAACTCTGAGACACAACACACAGACACAACACACAGACACATAACACAGACACATCACACAGACACAACACACAGACACAACACACAGACACAACACACAGACACAACACACAGACACAACACACAGACACAACACACAGACACAACTCTGAGACACAACTCTGAGACACAACTCTGAGACACAACACACAGACACAACACACAGACACAACACACAGACACAACACTGAGACACAACTCTGAGACACAACTCTGAGACACAACTCTGAGACACAACTCTGAGACACAACTCTGAGACACAACACACAGACACAACTCTGAGACACAACACACAGACACAACACTGAGACACAACTCTGAGACACAACACACAGACACAACACTGAGACACAACACTGAGACACAACTTTGAGACACAACTCTGAGACACAACTCTGAGACACAACTCTGAGACACAACACACAGACACAACAAACAGACACAACACACAGACACAACACTGAGACACAACTCTGAGACACAACACTGAGACACAACTCTGAGACACAACACACAGACACAACACTGAGACACAACTCTGAGACACAACACTGAGACACAACTCTGAGACACAACACACAGACACAACTCTGAGACACAACTCTGAGACACAACACTGAGACACAACTCTGAGACACAACACACAGACAAAACACTGAGACACAACACACAGACACATCACTGAGACACAACACACAGACAACACACTGCGACACAACACACAGACACAACACTGAGACACAACACACAGACAACACACTGCGACACAACACACAGACACAACACTGAGACACAACACACAGACAACACACTGCGACACAACACACAGACACAACACTGAGACACAACACACTGAGAGACAACACACTGAGACACAACACACTGAGACACAACACACAGACACAACGTTCAGTCACATACCTGGTTTAACGCAAAGTGCCGAATGTGTGTGTGTGTGTGTGTGTGTGTGTGTCGGTCAGGCGCTCCTCAGAAGAATCAGATCAGCTGAAGTGTCGGTCTGATGAAACGTTTAACCGACAATGAAACCGGAGGACACGGGCGGGGGCGCGAGGCGAGGCTGGATTGACTCTATTAATGCAGATTCTACAGTAAATCTGACGATATTTGTGCTGCTGCAGGAGATTTCCGTTGTCGTTAAATCCCAGAGTCGCTTGTGATTCCCGCTGCTGTCACGAGCGCCGGTGAGAAAGTTTCTGAAGGAGGCCGCGCGCGTCTGATCCCCGCTATTCGGCCAGTGACGGTGATCTCGCGCCGGTGGGGGTTAATCGGTGTGTGTTGAGTGTAACGGCGAGATTTGTCGGGAATATAACGTAAAAAATGTACAGAAAAAGTCTCCGCTGGCCGCGGTGTATGCGTGCGCGCGCCCCCCGCCCGTCCGACCGTCCCGACCTCGCGCAGCCGTCCGAGTCCAGCGAGTGACGTCACGAGGGCGAACCGGACACCGGGGCGGAACCTTAAACACACATTCACAGTCCACGACATTCTTTAACACACACGCATTGATCCTTATGAGATTGTTCGGTGATGCTGCATCTGACACGTTTAATGTATAGAGATGTGAATGTCAACCTTTTTCACTTTTTTGTACTAATTAAAGTTATACAAATATTCCACAGCTTATATAGCGTGACCACAACATTGTATTTTGCTTAAAAAATGTCTGAACACAAATCCAGATTTTTAGATGTTTTATCTTATGTTACTGCATTTGAAAAAGTCCCCAGCTAACAATTTTTGGTTCCCAGAACGTTAGATTTTGGTTCCCCGAACGTTCGCTTTTGGTTACATAAAATAACCCATTCTGGGAACGTTCCCCAAAAAATAACCAAAAGGGAACCATATGGGAACGTTAGGGGAACGTTCTGTGTTTGCTGGGTCATCTTGTGGACGCCTAGTGGCCGGTGTCTGTAGGACATTCAGAAAGAAAGTATACGACGATAACAAAATCAAACTGTTTAAACCTTTAAACACACGTGACTCGACTTGTATATGTCTGGCATATTTAAATCTCAATTGTAAATGTTCTTATTAAAGTTTAAGCCAAATATACGATAAAGGTAAAATTTTGATCACTTTAATTTGTCTTAAAAGTTGATATTCGCAGCTCTATACATTAAACGTGTCAGATGTGATGGTATTAAACGTAAAGTGGTTTACTGGTTGCTGTACTGGCGCTCGCGCAACAAACCAACAGTGTACGTCACACAGCGGACGGGTTTGTCTCTTATAATCGGGATACAGGTGTTTCCTGTCAATGACCCAAACACACACGTACACAAAATTGCCTCTTGACCATTAACCGTGTGATGTATTCTCATACCGGACACTCGCCGGTAACCGTCAGTTCTCAAACATCAGTGTGTGTGTGTGTGTGTGTGTGTGTGTGTGATGGTGACCGGATGGAACACACTCCTGCAGGGCTTCACAGAGAGACTCAACAGAGAACTGACTCTCACCGCCCGTGAGTTCCTCCTCTCACTCTGTTCCTCAAACTCTTCTCAGTCTGATCTCAAAATCTTCTCAGTCCGATTTTAAACTAATCTCAATCTGATCTCAAACATTTCATATCTGATCTCAAGCTCTTCTCAGTCTGTCTGATTTTAAACTCTTCTCAGTCTGATTTCACATCTGATCTCAAACACTTTTCATGTTTGATCTCGAACTCTTCTCAGTCTTATTTTAAACTCATCTCAGTCTGATCTCAAACACTTTTAATGTCTGATCTCGAGCTTTTAGTTTAATCTCGAACTCTTCTCAGTCTGATTTTAAACTCATCTCAATCTGATCTCAAACACTTTTAATGTCTGATCTCGAGCTTTAAATTTAATCTCGAACTCTTCTCAGTCTGATTTTAAACTAATCTCAATCTGATCAGAGCGTGTGGAGAAAATGTACCCGAGACACACATGTGAAATCTCTCGTTTCTGTAATGGCATTATTGACACTGACAGATGTTAAAGGGACACTTTCCCATAAATGAAACTTCGGTCATTTCCTCTCCTTCCAGTTGTTCCAAATCTGTGTAATTGTCTTTGTTCTGATGAACACAGAAAGATATTTGGAAGAATGCTTGAACAGATTTAGCCCCCCTTGACTTCCATAGTAGGAAAAGATTTTATCATTTCTCAAGACATTTATACACATTTAGAGCAACTGGAAGGAGAGGAAATGACAATTAAAATTTTTTGGTGCCGGATCCCTTTAATGGTGTTTATGTACTCTGATAGTGTTCACTGCACAATAAACCGAGTGATCATGTGACACTCCATCTGAACAACTGTCGGTGATGCAGAAATACAAGGACGACTCACATTCAACACATCAAGAAACATCATTTGGTGTAAACACGTCACACAGTCTCATTGCTCTTCGGTTATTAATTTAAGAAGATCTCCTCTCTTTTGATGTCGACGCGTTTACTATGGTTCTGTAACAGATTAGAAGTCTGTTAAATATAAATTTGGATTCCCGGCCACACTAACAGCGAGAAATACGCAAGAAATATATAAAAATAGTGTTTTATTATTTCTACAAGTTAATTTTAAAATGACAATATTAAAACGACATCTCCTCAAAGACCCGGGAAACAAGAAAATCACGGTTTGTCCAATGTTCTGTCCCAGGGTGAACAATACCCAAATCCAGTCCCGTCTGGATACAGTTCAGCGTTTCCCCTGTCAGCAGGACTAGAATAGATCACGTGTTGTTGCGCTGCTTCACGTGGGTCAATCAACAATACTGACCACCGGACCACTGGCACCTTCACAAATATAAGCAACAACTAGAACGGGTCTTCAGCTCCATACTAAAAACCAAACTCCCTTTAGTTTGAGTTTTTGTGAGTGTTGACACTGTGAGATCTGTGAGTCAGCTCCACCAAAAGCACAGGTGATCCAGTCAGCCACAGCGCTGAGGGAGAAGAAGATTACCGAAGCCAGTCCACAGCAGCCCTCGGCACATCCGTCCATCCAGAGCGTTTTTCCTTTTTCTGAGATCTACCCTCCTTTTTATTGGGAATGGTCTGATCAGCTGGCCAATGAAATCGCTGATATGATCAGGGTTTACAGGTGTGTCAATCAGTGTTTCTCGTTACAGTTTGTGAAAGAGGGAAACCGTGCTATTAAGTGTCCAGCAATATCACAGCAAACAATAAAATAAGTGAATCCACCACAAACCATCAAGAAAAACCCACAGCAAACAAATATAAAAATAAGAGGAAAATCGCAATATCAATCAGTAACAATCAGCCCCGGATTGGCTAATCGGGAGCACCGGGAGAATTCCCGGTGGGCCGGTCAGTTTTTTTGGCCGCGAGGGCCGGTATTGTCATGGCACGGTTGAAATGTGGCTTTCCCTAGGCTGCCTTCACTCACAGCAGCCCTAATCTTTTTATTTATTATTTTATCGCAGCCCCACTCTTTTTTATTTCATATTTTTTCGCAGCCCAACTCAGAGCGCAGCCTGCAGGTTAATGATGACGTGATTATCTTTTGACTCCCTGGCCCCGCCCCGACAGCGCCACTGCAAGTTGCTCAAAATAAAAAACCGTCAGAAAAAAAAATGGATGACAGAAAGCGCAAAGGCGGCGCTGAAAAGTCCAGAATAAAAAGCAAGAAAGCTCTGGAAACTGACGCGGCCAAATGTTCTAAGAAGACCACATTTTTTCTCAAAACAAACGAAGACGAGGAGACGGCCGGTAAGCTAACGTTAAGGTATTTAGGAATAGGAGCATTGCAAGATGCTAGCGGCCGTGCAAAACAAAGTTGTGTCCAAACAATTCACATGTCTCAATAGGTGCAAGGTAGCTCATTGTTAGAGCACCCGTCCCCCATTCGGACCGACGTCGGTTCCAAATCCGCGTTAATAAATGTTTTAGGGTTGTCCATGTTTCCTTGAAGCTTCACTTATGCAGAGGAAAAAGAGATGAAACAATCATTAGAAATCATTGTGAAAAAAAGTCAGATAACAGTCAAATAGTTTTATTATTTAATTAATGTTCTCATATTTGTAAAAAATATTTGAAGTTGTAAAACAGACGTTTCATTAAAATAAATTTTAGTGTCATTAGACAGTGCAATACATTTTATTTTAATCTTTTGTAATTTATATTTTTTTCCTTATTTCAATGTTTGGATATTTATGAACACTAATTCTTAAAGAAAATAGATTCTGATACTGTCCGGCTATTTACTGTTCTCATAAATCTTCACTGTGAAGCAAAACTTAGGATACTGTATTTTCACTGAATGACAATGAATTCAAGGCTGTAGAGAACAGTGCGCTATTGCAGACTTAGGTTTTAATTATCATTATTTTAATATAGTCAGTCGTAAACTAAAGTGGGCCGGTCTAAGGCATGAAACTCCAGGGCTGAAAATGAGTCCCAATCCGGCCCTGGTAACAATTCCCAAAATAAAGTCAAGTTAACCATCAATCACACTGCTCCACATGTTTTATATCACATGTTCCGTTACACTGGTGCTTTACAATCTTGATGGGATGACATCTCTAGTAATAGTTTGGGTCTACAACGCACGTCATCGCCGACTGCGCAGACATCACTCTCGGCTTCGACCTTGGCCGGTGACGTCACGGCGACGGCGCGGGAGCGCGCAATGATCTTTAAATGGGACCTGAACGAGAGGAAACGCGGACACTCCGCGCGCACTCACGGTAAGAAAACATCTTGATCATGATTTATGTTTCATAATAACAATGTGATCATATACAAATTATGTCGTGTTGCTTAAATATGAATGGAATCATTTTACTGTAACTGACCGCGACAACACACACTTTACTAAAGTGAACAGCAAGTTTAGTCAATTTACTTACAATGCTTAAATATCTGATATATTTACTTGACCATGAAAGTGACCCAAGATATTTATCTGGTTTTATGAGATGAAAAAGAAAAGAAAAAACTCTTTTATTGTACTCTTGTAAAACAGATATTGTTCTAGCTTTTGTTGAAACTAGTAACTTTGCATTAGCACCTTTTGTATTATTGCTCTTATTGCTCCCTGAACTCTCTGTAAGTCTCTTTGGATAAAAGCGTCAGCTAAATGACTCAATGTAAATGTAAAGGAAATGTATATATATATTGAGTTTATGTTTAAAGCAAGCAGAACCCATTATGTATTAAAGTTTCAACTCAATGATGAACGCAGGGAAGCATTAATGATGTGTGTCATGTTTGTTTTGTGTCCTTTAACAGGATTTTGATTGGTCGAGATCAATATCTTCAGACCAGATGGGTCTTATTCTGTGCCGCCTGCTAAGCGACAGACATCATAAGAAGAAAACATCACCATCATCATCATTCTTTTCTCAGTTTTCCGTAGCCCCGCCCTTTCGTCTCGCTGTGCTGTTAGACACGCCCCCCGTTGCCCATGGAAACCCTCGATCCCAGTGGAGCCAGACTCACATCTCTCCCAAGCTGAAGATGTGCCCATCGGGCGTGTGCGTGACCCGTGACCGCGTGGAGCAGAGCAGCGATGCAGTTCGTGCCGCGGCGGGCGTGGCCACGGGGCTCCATATATGGGAGGTGCTGTGGGAGACTCAACACAGGGGGAGCCACGCCCTGTTGGGCGTGTCCACAGACCAATGCCCTCTGCAGGCCTCCGGCTACACTGCGTTGATAGGCGGCGACTCAAGTTCTTGGGGGTGGGAGCTCACGAGCGGTCAGCTCTGGCATGATGGGAAAGAGGTGGGCCGGTACCCTGAGGGCGGAGCCAGAGAAACGTTAAGGGCTCCGGCCCGTATATTGTTGGTTGTGGACGCAGACGCGGGGATGCTGGGATACGTGGTGGATGGCTGTTTTTTGGGCATCGCCTTTGCAAGCCTACCCAAGGGGGCGGAGCTTTTCCCTGCTGTAAGCTGTGTTTGGGGAGGAGCTCAAATCCGCTTACGCTACCTGAGCGGCATGACGCGTGAGTGTATTATTGAAACCCAGATTTCTCAGAATATCTTCTTTTGTGAGTCACATGTAAATATGTTCAAGCACGTGAGGGGGAAGACATTTGGATTATATAAAGATGTGTAGTGTACTGTGACTCTAGTGAAGTGTGTTGATGTTTTTCAGGTGACCCACCGCCTCTAGAAACTCTGAGTGCTTTGTGTGTTTGTCAGTCGCTCAGAGCTCATCTGGACTCAATCCCACCCGCTGCCCGCCGACTCCTGTTCAACACAATAACATCTGACAGTTAAAGGACAATAGGACCTGACCACTGTTTATTTTACATTCACTTATTTAACAAAATCTTATTTAAATGTCCTGTTTCCAATGAATACAAATGTCAACATTATAATGAAGGAATTGCTTAACGTGTAAATACTGCGATACATTCAATGCAAATGTATTTATATAGTGCTTCTTTACACAGAAAAAATCACAAAGGAAGCTCATTATTATTATTATTATCATTATCTTAATTGTGTATTTAAAATGACTGTATTTCAGTTCATTACATTGTGTTTATTTTATTTAGTGTCCTGAATACGCAATTTCACACAATAGAAGTTTACTGTAGCCTACTCCACAAGACAAACTGACTGAATTTATACAAATTGCCACATTAAAAAAATGTACATAGCTTTGAATCTTTATTTTCTGACGTTACCTGAATGATCAACAACTGGTTTTATGGTGTGTGCTAGTTATTTGTGAATTTTAGTTTGAGTATTTCTTTAATTCTGGTTGAAGTACACGAGAAACACTTTCATTATTCTTTTACATATCAGTGCACCAATTGATTGTTAAATGTGACTATTAAGTATAGATTGTGTTGCCTGCATGTCTAGCAACGTTTGTTTAAACACAACATGAAAAAAAAGAGTTCGTCTTTTCAAAAGTTTTATAGAAGTTCATTGAGTTGGCTCCTACGATTTCCTTTAAGTCTTCAAAACTTGTTGTCACGTGATTTCCGGTAAGGGAACATCGGGAACATGGATGCTTCATAGGTTTTGTGGTGCATTGTGGGAATATTTAGGGAACGAACGTTTCAGTGCACTTGAAGGAATTTGCGAATGAGACTCCCTGATGAGTGCCCTGACTACTGAACAAAGGACCTGATTGAGACACAGGGAAAGAATGAAAGCAAAGGTTTGGTTTGTCTGGCGTTTCTCGAAGGATGTTTGTGAAGTTACTGCTAAACATCCTCAGACGCACACAAACACCAGAATTACACAAACACATTTAACATTAAAGTCCAGTGAGAGTTTTTATTTCAAATATTTTAAAACATATAAAAATACATTAAATTCATTATAATGAGAAGAGTGAAATCATCTCCACACTCGCTGTGATCCGCCTCTGCGACCCACCGGTCTTCTGATCTGAACCACACAAGAACCGGCACGCTGAGCGGATACGGACCCCTGAAACACACACACATGTATGTTTTATTATCTCCGTGGGGACAGTCTATAGGTGTAATGAGTTCTACACTGTAATAACTGTAGATTTTATCCCCTAAAACTAAAGATCTTAGAAAACTTTTTGCACAATGAGGCCGGTCCCCACAATGAGGCCGGTCCCCATGAGCTAGTGTGCATTCAGGTTTAAGTCCCCACTAACATATAAAAACTAAGAGCACACACACACACTGATCAAATAAAGACTTTATGATTGAAATCACTGCCTTCATTTCATTACAATTAAGTCTAAACACTTGAGCTGTTAAACACAACAGACATGAGACACGGTCTGACAGATGTTCATGATGGGATGCCACACGGGCCGGCACATACACAAAGCACAATAACACAACAGCTACACCAAAGAGTTCTTGTTAACGCAGTCTGAATGTAAACATCCTGAA
>NC_136780.1:219307-229307 GCF_947034865.1 Barbatula barbatula | reverse complement strand
TATTCTAGGTGTTATCAAAAGAGTTTTGAGATCTTAGAGAGCGTGATGGGTTGTAGTGTGATAGAAGCTCTGTTAGGTAGGTAGATGCTAAACCCTTTAAGGCTTTATAAGTGATTAAAAGAACTTTAAAGTCAATACGATACTTAATGTGTAGCCAGTGAAGGGTTGATAACATTGGGGTTATGTGATGGTATTTTCTGAACTAACTGTAGTTTGTTTATTGATGATGAAGGACAAACACTAAGTAGAGCATTACAGTAGTCAAGTCTTGAGGTCATAAATGCATGAATAAGCTTCTCTGCGTCAGCAACACACAGAATATTTCGTAACTTGGCAACATTTCTTAGGTGGAATGTTTCTGTATGTGACTGTAGTACCTGGCCCTGATTGGTCAACAGCTTTAAAGCCTCCGCCCAATGAGAGCGCATCATTCCCTGAAGCCGAGACACAAGCTCCTCCCTTTGCATCTCAAGCCTCTTTATTGACGCTGCCATAGAAACCAATTCCTCCTGCAATTCTGACCGTCTGCACACACACACACACACACACACACACACACACACACACACACATTACTCCTCAAACCACACGTGTCTCTCTCTCTCTCTCTCTCTCTCTCTTTCACTCACTTGTTTTGGTAGTGTTGTGTGTGCTGCTGGAGTTTGAGGTCTCTCTCCTGTAATTGTGTTCTGAACTGATCCAGTTGTGTGGACAGATCTCGCTCGTGTCTCGCGCTCAGATCTAACAGCTGCTTCCTTTAACACACACAACACAACACAACAGATGAGAGATGTCTTTCTGCTTAATCAGAATTGTACTGTTAGATGTGTGTTTGTGTACCTGTGTTGTTCTCTCATTTGAGTGTTGAGCACTCTGTTCTCCTCCTGTATGATTGACAGCTGATCATTGAGCTTTTGCTCTGATGACAGATGAAACTCCGCCTCCATCTGAGACTTCAGTGACTCGAACCGTGCCTACACAACAACACAACATGATCACGATATGAGCGCGCGCACACACACACGTGTGTGTGTTGGTCTGACCTGCTCCAGGGCTCGTTCCACTCTCAAACTGTCTCGATCTCGTCTGATCTCCTCCACATCTCCCTGCAGCCGCTGTGATCTGCTCTGAGCCTCATGACGCAAAATCACCTCCTGCTTCACCTGAGACTGAACACACAAACAACGGTGAGTCTCTCTCTCTCTCCAGCTGTTGTGTGTGTGTGTGTCACACTTTCTCTCTCTCTCTCCAGCTGTTGTGTGTGTGTGTGTGTGTCACACTTTCTCTCTCTCTCTCCAGCTGTTGTGTGTGTGTGTGTGTGTGTCTCACTCTCTCTCTCTCCAGCTGTTGTGTGTGTGTGTGTGTGTGTGTGTGTGTCTCACTCTCTCTCCAGCTGTTGTGTGTGTGTCTCACTCTCTCTCTCTCCAGCTGTTGTGTGTGTGTGTGTGTGTGTGTGTGTGTGTCTCTCTCTCTCTCTCTCTCTCTCTCTCTCTCTCCAACTGTTGTGTGTGTGTGTGTGTGTGTCTCACTCTCTCTCTCTCCAGCTGTTGTGTGTGTGTGTGTGTCTCACTCTCTCTCTCTCCAGCTGTTGTGTGTGTGTGTTTGTGTGTGTGTGTCTCACTCTCTCTCTCTCCAGCTGTTGTGTGTGTGTGTGTGTGTGTGTGTTTGTGTGTGTCTCACTCTCTCTCTCTCCAGCTGTTGTGTGATGTGTGTGTGTGTGTGTGTCTCACTCTCTCTCTCTATGCAGCTGTTGTGTGTGTGTGTGTGTGTCTCACTCTCTCTCTCTATGCAGCTGTTGTGTGTGTGTGTGTGTGTGTGTGTGTGTGTGTGTCTCACTCTCTCTCTCTCCAGCTGTTGTGTGTTGTGTGTGATCTGTCGCTGGAGTTCTTGTGTTTGTTCTTTCAGATGTGTCTGTGTGTTGTGAGACTCAGTTTGGAGTGTGTGGAGTTTTTCTCTCTCTCTCTGCACGTCACTGCGTAGTTTCTGTTCCAGACGCTGGAGATTCTCTACACACTCACGCAGCTCCGACACCTGCTGCTCCTGAAACACACACACACTATCACAAATAGAAACGTGAGGCTCTGAACACTACAGCTGTGTGTGTTGGCGTGTTTGTTACCAGTTTTGTGTTGGTGTCCTGCTGCTCTTGGTTGTGTTTCTGTGCTTTGTTCAGAGTTTCTTCCACACGAGAGAGAGCCTGAAACGCAACACACACACCTGATCAATCAAAAGACATTTTATTCACATCTATTATTTTACTGTTGTGTGAAGTCATTGTGTGTTACTATCATGTCGATCAGTGGAGGATCTCTAGAGTTCACTGACACCCTCACAGAAGTGTGTGTGTACTCTAAGGCAGCGTGTCTCCCTGAGAACGTTGGTGGGGGGTCAATGGAAGCAAGATTTTTGAAAGAAATGCGTTCAGGTGTTCTGTGGCATCGTTGCCAAGTTTACACCTAAAATCCTGGATGGAAAGGGGCACTGGCCCTAAAAAGGTTGAGAACCACTGATCTAGATAAGCCAGAACCAGAAACACTTCCAATAACAACTTTTATAACAACGTCTTTCCTATTTATTTATTTATGACCTGACATGTCCACACTACACAACAAAATTGCAACTGAAATGGTCTGTTATTATTTTAAGATAAATCTTTTTTTTGACACCCAGTGTGTCAGTGTGTATGTTCTTTAATGTGTTGCTTTCAATTGACATGTTTTCATTGTACAGCTGCTTTGTAACAATTAAGATGGTAAAACGCTATACAAATAAAGTTGTGTGTGTGATTGTACCTCTTTCTGTTTGTGTAGTGTTGTCTCTGCTTTCTGTTTCTCATCCTGCAGAAGTTTTATCTCATCACTCCGGTCCTGATCATGTCTCCTCCAGCCCTCCACCACCTTCACCAGCGTCTGACACACACACACACACATTTGTGTTTCATATGCATTCTCTTAAACAATATTAAGTGTGTAGGATACACACAGACATTTGTGTGTGGTTTTTTTTAAAACAAACGTGTGTGTGTGTGTGTACCTTGTCGAGTTGCTCGATCATGATGTCTTTCTTGCGGTCAGCTGCCACAGCGAGTGTGAACTGTTGCTGAACCTGAAGAACTTTATTCTGTAGAGACGCCACCTGCTGCTCACACACCTAAACACACACACTTCAGTTCTGTACACATAAATACTTCAGGTTGTTGATTTCACCAGAATGATCAGCTGACTGAACATGGTTGTGATGTCAGTACCTTACGACGTGATCTCTCTCTCTCCAGACTGTCTCTTAACACCTGCAGCTCAGACACGCTGCAGCTCGAGTCCACATGAAGACGAGAATACAGAGGAAACAACTCATCCATCTCACCCAGAGACACTGCACCGCTGAGAGAGAGAGAGACAGAGAGGGACATGTCTGCTTTATTATCTCTGTGGAAACAGTTCATAGGTGTACAAACTCTCTATCCCAAACCTAAAGCTCATAGAAAACTTTTTGCATTTTTAGATTTAATAAAATATTGATAAGCTTTTTTGCCCGTGAGGACCGTGAGTCCCAATGAGTTGGTGTGTATTCAGGTTTAAAGGGGGAGTGCCACAGTGTTTCATGCATTCTGACTTCTTTACACTGTTAGGCGTGTTGTCTTCTCATGCTTAACATGATCCACGAGTTGAACATATGACGTAGTATTTCTGTGCTCGATTCACTCCCCCAGCGTTCGTATAAGTTTCGGAAAGTGTTTTGTAAACATGAAAATCAGTTCTCCCAGAAAAGCACGCCCACACGTCAATCGACGAGAGCGTGAGAAAGAGCAGAGCGTGTTTGTCTGTTCACTGCATTTGGGTGATGGATGTTATATAAACGGTGAATATAACGCTGGATTTGGAGGTGGTTTGAAACTGATAGATGGTGCGGTCCCAGCGCTAAAAGATGAACCGCACACACTAAGTGAAATTGGGTCATGTCTGTGTTTTGTTGGCAATCAGTGCGTACCTGCATAAGGTACACAATACAACCTTATAATTAATCAACAGTTCTGCAGGGATCATGTGATGATGTAATGTGGACTTGTGCTTTAGTCCCTCCCACTGCACGCCTGCAGGACCACAGCTGTCTCTATGTTTCATAAATGAGACCAAATTAAAGACTCTTTGAAGATACAAAGTGTGCAACACGACTCCATAGGTGCTCAAGATTAGTATGAGATTGAGAGTGTGACCTCCGCTTTAAATTCCCACCGGGATATAAAAGAGAGAGAGAGAGAGAGAGAGACAGCACTAAACACACACAGTCTACTCACCGGAGCAGGTGTGAGGTACAGTCGCTGTCAGGTGATGCGTCCAGCAGGTGTCGTGACACAGGAGCCCCAAACTCTACAAGATAAAAAGTGAGCACACACACACACACACACAAGAAAAGGTAATTAAGCACATTGGACCACAGCAAAATAAATCAAAGCTATGCTCCTGGCCTACAAGACCACCACCGGATCTGCACCATCGTATCTCCACTCGCTAATGCAGATCTATGTTCCTGCCAGATCACTGCGGTCTGCAAAGGAACAACGACTAGTGGTACCATCCCAAAAAGGAAAAAAGTCACTCTCCCGTACCTTCTCTGGATCTGTTCCACATTGGTGGAATGATCTACCAGCTGCTACAAGATCAGCAGACTCGGTTGCCATCTTTAAAAAACGCATCTCTTCCATCTACACGTCGCTGATTGATTTATCCTAATTCTTTTCCCTTTCCTTCTTAATTTTTTTTTAAATAACAATACTAACCTCACTATTCTTAGCTTTGTATACTGTGCTGGGCTTTAATGGACTAGTTTTGATGCACTTATGTATTTTGTTACCTATGTTGTTATAATTGCTTCCAATGTTTCCTCATCTGTAAGTCGCTTTGGATAAAAGCATCTGCTAAATGACTAAATGTAAATGTACATCATTACAAAACAAACACACAGTGACACACGATGTCCTGTGATATTATGCGTTGTGAGCTCACCGTGTCTGTGTGGAGCTGTTGATGTGGATCTCAGTATGGACTGTAAATGAGTCCTCACATTCTCCATCTCCTCTATATGCCTCATGCCGCTCTACACACACACACAGAACACAAGAATAATGCACATCTTTAGAGGTGTTGAAGAAATTCAGGTGTTTCAATGTTTCAGTAAACACGGGTCCTTTATACAGAATCACTGAGAGACAAGACGACGCAGTCACTAGTGTCAGATGTTACCGTTACCTGTGATGATCTGCTCAGGCTCTTCTGCAGATGAAGGTCCATCTCGTGTAAAACACCATCACCTTCTGACTCCTCCTCGGAACCCGCCTCCTGCACTCCAGAGCCAATCACATCATGGGAGGAGTCCTCTATGCGTCCCGCCTCCAGTGCCTCTTTAAGCCCATGAGAGTATCGAGGGGGCGTGGCTGGCGTGGCGGTGAGATCAGGAGAGGACATGAATGACGTCGGTCTGAGACAGAGATGACATGTGCACGTGTTGTGATTTCTCATGATAAGTGAGCTGCGCTACTACACAACACTGTATGCAGTTTATAAAGAACTCCTGTGTTTCTCACTTCACTGCTTCATTCCAGTATGTCTGAAGTATTAAAGTGATGTGTGAACCCTTCATGTACCTGGCTGCAGTGTGATCTATGACCTCCTGCTGCAGTGAACTGTAGAGACGAGCGGTGACCTCGTGAGATGCAGACAGAGGAGTAGACGGCCACGATCGCGTCAGAAGAGCTGATGGATGAAGAGGCTCCACATCACTGAGGACTCCATCCTCATCATCCTCCTCCTCATCATCATCATGTCTGCTCACTGACATCTCACTGCGCGCACACACACACACACACACACACGCGTTACTGAATCAATACATCACGCTCTTTTATTTCTGTTCATCTGTTCTAACCACAAGATCTTTTACTTTTTAAATATATTTGTATGTCTATTTATAGACCGTCTATATAGTAAAACACATATAGCAACAGAGGCACTTTTATCAACATCCCGAATGAAAATATATATCACGTGACTCGCACATTAAATTAATGAAGTTTTTACTCACGTAAAGTTGAAATATTCTGAACGAAAACCCTTTTACCGTCACACAGTCTCTCACAAACTCCCATGAATAATAATCTCATATAATCATTTCACGTTATGGAATATAAATTCACGAGTAACCAGACATTTCTAAAAGTAAGACTTGATTAAAAGTTTGTTTACCGTTCGTGTGGCTCGCGCTTCTTCCCCGCTTGAAAACGCGCCGCCATGGCAACCGCGGAAACACGTCATCAAACCGATCCATCCACATCCGGATTTACAAAACAAATTCAAACTTTTTTCCCTTTTATTTTCAGATTAAAACTTGATTCATTTAATAAACTCAAAATATGAATCTTGGTTTTCCGCTATATGATCCACAGTAAATGAGAGTTAAACACCAGTTTACAGCTCTGTTGTATCCTCAACATAATAATATTGTAGTTTATTCGTAGTATTGTGTAGTCGTGTACGGCCATAAATACAGCGTGCGCACTGACGTCAGCAGAAACTGTGCTGACTGTAATGTAGTGAAGCAAGTCTTATTCTGATCAAACAGTTTCAAGTCACGTGCTCATATTTACAGTACTGTGCAAATCAAGGCTTGTAGAATCTTTACCCCAAAATAAGAGTTTTAAGTTATTTATTTAGTTATTATTTCGCTGTAGGCAAGTTAAATTATATAGCACATTTCATACTCAATTGGTAATTCAAAGTGCTTTACATAAAATCATTTGAAAGGAACATCTAAAATAATCACAACAACAAAACACGGAAATTATAAACCATTCAAATTAATAAAAAAATGATAGAAATGTTTATTACAATGGTTTAGAATAAACGGATTACACATGAAATATAGTGCAGTCAGTTGGGACAAGGCACAGTGCTCCTTCAGTAAATGATGCACAGCTGAACAGATGAGTTTTGAGTCCGCATTTAAATGTGCATTACGATTTCAGCTACAGGCGGATTCCCCTTGTTAAGAGTGAACCTTTGGTATATCTAACTGACTTTATCATAATGATCTAAGTGATCTGTTTATATTCTCTGAGCACATCTGTATGATGAACTTTTAGTGATTTATAGATGAGTGACAGTACTTCATATATATGCTCAGATTGACTGGTTCTAGAGAGGATTCTGTATGAGGTCTGTCTGATGGTTTTCTTGGGAAGGCTGGTGAGAAGACCACTCCAATAATCCACCCTGCTTGCAATGAAGGCATGAACGTAAGTTTCTCAAAGTCTTTACTGGAAACAAAATATCTAATTCTTGCAATGTTTTTGATTTGTTTTACCGCTGTAACATGACTACTCAACCCTTTAGTGTGTCATGAGTTTATAACTGTCTGAAATCCATTTATTTGGGTAAAAATACTAACGTACGTAATGTACAGTACTGCACATTAAACACCAAAGCAAACAGATGAGTCCAGAGAAAGTTTTTAATAAAGTCCTCAAACAAACTAACACACACGCACGCACGCACACACACAAACGTCAGCGCTGGTTTCATGTGCACATGGGGTAAAAAGGAAAGAGTCCATAAGAAAATAATTTCTAGGTCTTCATAAGGTGATCTTCGTGTTACGGAAGCTGGAATTATCCCTGTAAAACAAGACAGACATGACATATTAGAGACTGTGTGTGTGTGTCGGGGGGATAAATGCTTGACACAAGAGAAAAGCCGTGAGTTACTACATCTCAATGTATTATTAGATCTTATTTCACTGTGAGCTTCTGATTGGCTGATATTTGATAAGTGTTCAGAAACAGAGCGGATGCAGATGTTACTTTAGGAGAAGAGATACACATCACTCTCATCTGTCACAAACAATGCTCGTATACACTCTAAACTTTTATTACATTTTCATGTTTCTGCCTAAAATCTACATCTGATATTGGTATTCTATTTCCAGATTTCATTTGTTTACCTTCATATACTTTATATTTCATTCTATATTTATGCTTTACTCACCACCTTATTTTAATTTGACTCAAATGTTTGTATGTCTTTCGTAATATGTTCAATGCTTTAGCAATATTGTAAGAACACGCAGTCATGCCATTAAAGCACCTTGAAATGTATAATCACACTGAGCTCCATATGTGATGCTACATTAATGCTATTCTACAGCACGCTGGTTTCATTCAGCTTACAAAAAGCCATAGGATCATATCAACCTTTTAAAAAACGCTTCATTAAATATTCATTCTAAGTTCAAGATGAGCCCAAACAATACATCATTTATTTTCATTCTGATCATTTTCTAATCACGGTGTAAATAATACACAGTTATGAATAAATACATTCTGGAATATAACCCTTCAATGCCTCTCTTGTGTAGCGTATGTGCGAGTCATACTTGAGGCTGTCGTTGTGCGTCTTGTACTCCATGATGGTGTTGGGCGGCAGGTTGAGCACGCGCCGCAGCGTGTCTCTTATTCGTGATGTGGTCACTTGATCATTGGCTGTTTTATTCCAGATAGACAGAATATCCTCCTGCAGCAAAAACAAACAAACGGCTTCACGTCACTAAACTTTATACCGATGATATCTGCACATTGATGATTGAAGTTGTTCGGCAAATTATTTTCTAGCCATCGTGCAAACGTGAATCAGTGATGGTTGTGCCATCTGAGGCTCTACAGCACCTGGAAGCGGATGGAGACCACCACCCCACAGATCTCCTCCCCCACCATGAACTGCTCCCCCAACATGGCCAGGATGATGTTCTCCCAGAAGCGTGACGCCAGGCCCTTCCGCAGGCGGATAATCCACTTCCCACCGTTTTTATTTGCCTCATCCTAATACACAAAAACCTTTACATTTAAAGTTCACACTCTCTGACATCATGTTCATATAAGAATATACAATATTTCATATGAGGGGGTAAAAAAGAGTGTCACACAAACCTCCCACATGGGTTTGATTCCCTCTTTGAAGAGGTGAAAGTCGCTGTGACCCGTCAGGTCTCCAGGTCGAACCAGATGACTGTAGAACTTCCAGAACTGTTCCACCTGAAGTGAGAGAGAGAGCGGGCGATGAAACACACAACAGATGTCACACACACACATGTCAAACTGATGAACACAATAAGAAACAGATGCATACCGACGCCACTGTTCCCATCTGTCTGATGTTCTGCTCGTAGCTCTGTGTGTTTGCGGGTCTGCTGGGTGTGCGGCGCGAGTACCAGAAAGTGTAGTTGTACTGGAGCGGATGTTCACCCGGACCAGGAGATACAGTCTGACAGATACAACAAACAAGACATCATCAAACAAGCCGTCTGAGAGACTGGACATGTCTGTCTCCGTCTCACCTTCCGTCTGATGTTGTTATTATTGTTGTTTATTGATCCTCCGTCGATGTCATTCTGATCCTTCATCTCCTCGTGCTCTGCAGAGTCTTCCTCTTTCAAACTACAAATAAAATATTTGCTGACAATAATTCTGTCAGATACACTTTTCTCTAAAGAACAATAAATCTTAATGAACAAACGGTTTAAGGCGATGACGTCATGCATACGATCACGTATACACGAGATAAAGTTTATATTCAGATTAAATCTGTGCGTAATGTAAAATCACTTACATAAGGATTTGAATGGTACGCAACCGCTTGAATGAAATGAATCAAGTCATAGTTGTGTAGATATGCAGTGAGATTAAGCGTTTCTTTGAGATATGAATGAGATGTGATGTTGTTGAATGTGAATTAGCAGTTAGCACCTCACTTACTGTTCAAACTGATTCATCCCGCCGCTCTTCTTCTCTTCTCTTCTCTTCTCTCTATAAACACCAAAATCCCTCTGATAACAAAATAAAGTATAAAAACGAAACGATGTGTGTGACAATATTTAATGATGCCCTTTTACATCAACACAAACTCATCACCAGGCTAAGCTCACTGCAGCTGTTTTCAATGCGCATGCGCTGAAG
>NC_136780.1:187226-219107 GCF_947034865.1 Barbatula barbatula | reverse complement strand
TCTGTGTGTGTGTGTGTGTGTGTGTGTGTGTGTGTGTGTGTGTGTGTGTGTGTGTGTGTGTGTGTGTGTGTGTGTGTGTGTGTGTGTGTGTGTTACAGGACGCAGTGAATACATTGTGAGCTATGAGGCAGTGATACAAGTTGAAGGTGATTTTATAATGTGAAAATGATGATTATTGTTTATTATTGAATAGATGAAGTTATACTGTATTTCCTGTCTGCAGTGCATTACGCGCGTCCAGTCATTATCCTCGGGCCGAGCAAAGATCTTGTCAATGATGATCTTCTCTCTGAATTCCCGGACAAGTTTGGCTCCTGTGTGCCACGTAAGACTTGAATCTTCAGACGCTGAACAGCACGAGTTATTCAAATAACATCAAATTATTTCAGCTGTGATGTAAGCTACTGAAGAGTCTCTCCTTCTTTTCGACAGACACGACGCGGCCGAAGCGTGACTATGAGGTGGACAGTCGGGATTATCACTTTGTGTTATCTCGTGAACAGATGGAAAAAGACATTCAGAGTCATCGATTCATCGAGGCGGGACAATATAACAGCCATCTGTACGGAACCAGCGTTCAGAGCGTCAGACAGGTCGCAGAACAGGTAAAGAGAGAGAGAATACACAGATATACCTAACCGGAAAAATCAAGTCCATACCCCAGACGTCTGAAAGTCTGTCAGATGATGAGAAAGTGGCGTTTATGTGAGAAGAACACAAGGACTGATGTGCTTTAGTCACAACAACAGACCTGACCTGATGTTAACAATATATCTAACTTAACTAATGTAAATACTTTAATGTATATTTTGCTTTTGTAAATCTTGTCTAGACTTTACTCTATTTCTGTATTTATATATTTACATATTTTATAAACAACTTAAAGTTGCTTTAACTTTATTTTATTATTTTTACTTTTATTATATTGCACTTTGTACGCAGCCCAGCTGCAAATGCTTTGGCAATACGAATGTACACTTTGTGATGCTAATAAAGCAACATTACATTGAGATTGAATTGATAGAGAAACTCACGAGCTGTGTGTGTGTGTGTTTTGTCAGCAGGGGAAACACTGTATCCTGGATGTCTCTGCTAATGCTGTCAGACGGTTACAGGCTGCACAACTTCATCCAATCGCCATCTTCATAAGACCCTCGTCCTTACAGAACGTACTGTGAGTCTGTGTGCTTTTGTTCTGTGATGGTTAGGTTTAGGGAATGGAAAGAAGTTACGGTTTGTGGACTGTCCTCGTGCAAGTGTGTGTGTGTGTAATGTGTATGTGACTGCTGTGTTTCAGAGATATAAACAAGCGTTTGACGGAGGATCAGGCACGGAGAGCTCTTGACCGGGCTGTTAAACTGGAGCAAGACTTCATCGAGTGCTTTACAGGTGAGAGATTCTCACAGCAGCTCATCGTCACATCAGTCTGATCTCATCATCTCCACAACACGGCTCATGTACACTGTATGTAATAAACATGTTTATCTATTCCAGTCATCTTAATGCTATAGTGCAGGGTTCCTCAATCAGACACGTCCGGTCATTTTTTAACTAATACGATAGAAACAAAAAAGAACAGCAGCAACAATACACACTTACCATTGAGAGTTGCCTTAACATCTGACAGAACAGAACAGTACAGTAAGTCTTTCGTGAAGTATATATTTCAGAACATATAATGTAGCAAATCCAGCAGCTGTGAAGGGTCATCACAGATCATAATCATTGCGAGATCATTTTATTTTCTTCTTTTGTATAGTGAGTTTTTCAGAGTAACATGATTTCATTCTAATCCGAAAATCAAAGGAAATCATTTTTGTTATCATTATCATTCAGTTCTTGGATTTATTTCATCCATTTCTGGATTGTTCTATCAGTGAAGTTTCATCACAGTTGTTGTGTTGATATAATTGTGTGTGTTTGTGTGTAGCGGTTGTGGAAGGTGACTGCTTCGAGGAGGTTTATCATCGTATAAAGACAGTGATGGAGGAACAGTCTGGACCGTATATCTGGATACCAGCAAGAGAGAGACTGTAAACACACACACACACACACACGAAGATGTCCATCAGTTGTGTCATGTGACTCTTTCAGTTTTTGTGTGACTTCACACAGCTGCTAACAGACCTGTGACCTGAGAACTGTTGATCAACAGACACCAACACAACACTGTAACACACCCGCTCATCTGTGTGTGTGTGTGTGTGTGTGTGTGTGAGAGAACATCAGCGGTGACACACGTGGTGGTGATGATGATGATGATGATGTTGTAGGTGTTTGTGTGGGTTGTTTCCATGGCAATTGTGAGCTCAGTGAGTACAGCACAATGTCTAAGGCAATATAGACCTTACACATGAGCACTGCGCACTTTAACAACACACACACACACACACACACACACACAGAAGACACGGAAACTCTCTCACAAACACTGACTCTCGTGTGTGTGTGTGTGTGTCTTATTGTGACGTATCTCTATAGGGCTACTGTTTACATATAATACAACTCTTTAAACCGCACAGGGAGAATGACGAGTGTGTGTGCGTGATTTCAATACATTAGATTTATTCTTTTAGCGATAAAGAGACTGCTGTGATTTGATGAATAATTTGTGTGTGTGTGTGTGAGCGCGCGCATGTAATGTTGACTATTAATAATATTATTCTGTATGAATATTCTACAGCTGTACATACCAACTCAGATTATCAACCAATGGGGCTTTAAACACATGAACACACACACACACAAATGAACTCTTTGTTTCCATACAAACAAACAAACATCACACAACATGTGACACACACCTCCTCTACCCACAATGCACTGCTCTCAAACATTCAACCAAAGGCTTCTTCTGCTTTAGTTTGAGTGCACCTGTTTTCACACACACTTCTCTCCTGCGCTCTGGGTCATATGAAAGAAATGAATTACTACTTATATTATATTCTGTTGAGCTCGAAAATACTAACATGATCAAATCATTAAAGTCTTTTAATATTTCCACACGATGACTCTTGTGTTTTAGGTGTTTCTTCTGCCATCAGTGTGTGTGTGTGTGTGTGATGTCACAGTAACATTATAAACACAAAACCCCCAACAACATAACGGCAACACAATTGACATGGTTCATTACATGTTGATGATGTTAATGCATTGTTGTGTGTTTTGTATGAGTCTGCAGGAGATGCTAGAGGAGCATGACACAAACACAAGACCTGTCATCATCAAACATGGTCACATGCACTTCATATTCGCAACACATGGTGGCAGCACGAGATTACAAGATGTGACTTTTGACCAATGACGCCTTTAGGATGTTTAGGATCAAAATTGTGTTAATGCTAATAATAAGCCAATTAGCTATTTTGATGGAAAAAATTCTTAATTCATAATAAAATTGAAAAGTCTATTAAAACAACAGAATGAATGAATCTTTATTGTCATTCTTTCCACACAGTGGTGCATTTGTGGATTTGTTTAGTAGTTTATTTTCAAGACTCAAAGAAAAGAATGAAACAACAGTTTACACAATGTAAAGAGTATAAACTCAACTAAACAGTATAGACAGTTGAGCGGTATAAACAGCATGTGAAATGTGAAACAGTATGAACAATAGAAGACTTGTAAGGGGTGAATGTTAATAAAGCTCTGTTCACCTGTGGCAGTGCAGAAACCAGTATAGGCAGAAAAGTGTAGTGGAAACCACAAGAAACATCCCTGCAGCTGCAGCTGCGCGCCACAATAAAGTCAGTGGAAATGTTTGATATGGACAATAAGTTACACAGTTCTTAGATCTGCTTTGTGATGAGGGTGTGTGGAGTCCTCTGTTTCTGAGTCGGTGTGTTATATACAGTCTGAGAGTCCTCTGGAGACGATACGCTGAGGCGTCCTTTATATTCACGTTATAGTGTAGAGCACATTTGAAAATGCTTTAAACATGCCTAAAAATGCCTAAACAAATAGACATCAAATGAGAATCATATTTAACATTATTAGAAATAGTACGTAACCAGAGACATTATGTGTTATTATTTACTTCTGATCTACATCCTTTTATGTCTCTGCTTTTTTTTTAAAGCTGCTTGAAGTTTAGTGACAATTAAATATTTTGTTAATATCTACGTAATGAATATTTAGAAGTTGCAGTTTAATTAAATAATCAAATTTAAAAGAAAAAGAAATGGGCAACCCTTTACATTACGGTATCCTTTATGAAGCATTTATAAATGTGTTCATTAATGATTAATAAGTCATTTCAGATGCACTATAAAGCAGTTAAAACTGCATGAATAAAAAGAGATTCTGACGAAATACCTGTCAGATAGTGAGCATAAGAACAACAACACAACAGTGTACATGTCTGACAACATCAATATAATAATCAATCTGCTTTCCAGTCCAATAAATAATGAATAAATACATTTATTAAGCATTTATAACATGTGAGTTAAACATGGCTCAGGTATTTTGTTAGAATCCCTCTTTTTATTTGTGCTGTTATAACTGCTTTATAGTGCATTTGTAAATGACTTCTTGATCAATAATGAACACATTTATAAATGCTTTATAAAGGATACCGTAATGTAAAGTGCTAGTAAGAAAGGTTCTCGTGTCTTTTTCTTAAACAGCTTCTTGAGGTCTCAGCCTGAGATGAGTTCTGACCTCCTCATTATCCCGTCCATGTCATCCGTTTGAACACCTTTGATTAATGAACGGAATCAATATGTTTACTGTTTGTAAGTCATTTCAGTAAAGTGACCCTAAACGTTTGAATGGTATGAAAAGTGTGCAATAGTGAAATTAAACTGTGTGTGTGTGTGGTTACACTGTTACACTGAGTACACAACACATTCAACCAGTGTCTACCCTCCACTTTCATCTGTTCTGCCGTCAGAAACATCTTTCACTGTTTTTCCCTCATCTAATCCTGTAAGTTGTTTTATGTGAAGGTCAAAGCTAAAGTGTTTGTTTGATTGTATTTATGTGTGTTTCTTATTTTTCTTTCTTTTGTGTTTGATGCTGTGACAAACATGGTTGTGTTTCTGCTCATCTCAAATGTCTAGTGAGGTCACGAGTGAAGAATTCTGCCATCATATCAAACATATCATCTCTCATCCATGTCTGTGTGTGTGTGTGCCAGCAGGAAGTGGAATGTGCCATTCAGAGCGTGAGGTGTGTGGGGGGGGAGTGGAGTCAGAGGTGGGACTCACTGTTCCTGTGTTATGATGTCATGAGGGCCACTAGAGCGGGTGTGGTGTTAACAGGCATCTCCACGCTGGCCTCCGGGGGCTTCTATTGTCTCTGTGTGTGTGTGTCACTGCTCACACACACACACACATGCAGGGATTTATCCAACATCTGAGAGAGATTTCATGTTCAGAGCTTTTTAAAGCAAATAAAGCACAAAGAAAATGACTTGTTTTCACACATTCTCATGATGATGAATCGATTCATATCAGCTTTCTCTCACTCATGAATCAAGTTGTTGCTTGGCCAGATTCAAAAGTTCTGTCCGAGAAACAGCCAGTGTGATGTTTTCTGTGAAGTGAAGGACATTCAGTGGAGTCCAACAGAAGTGTAAAGGGGAATAATGGGGTGTAAAAAGCAACACTGGTGTGATAAACCTTTACAGCGTTTCTAACACCTCTGAGGACCACTTCAGGTGTGACCGTCACAAACCTTATAGCACAAGAAGTCTCGTCTGCGTCTCATAGATTTCTAATGAGAAAAAGAGTCAGAAATGTGTCTGTCATCCCAGTTGGAGAAGAGATGTCAAGGATGTGTCTCACTGAGATCAGATTCTTCTCAAAAGTCAATAATATCAAGATCTCGATATCAACTCAAACATTTGTCATCACATTACAACCTTCATTCGCTTACACCTCCAGACTCTCATTTCATTCTCTCTTTATTTCTGCTGGTCGATATCAGGAGCAACACACGAGACTATGAAAGGTGGACGCGCGTGAAGAAATCACCGTTAACATGAAGACACAACATTTTCTGTTTCTCATGCTTGATGTTATTTTTCATATTCGTGTTCTTCATTTCAAACGATTCAATCGCTTTAGTGAGACAAGGCTGTCAAATGTCCATAAATGAATATTCACGTGTGTTTGAAAGGAGAAACACTTGTACTGAGTCGTGTTTTATCACTATAGACAGACTGTGATGATGTTTCTCTGGACTCACTGGTGAAGAGATGCTTTCCATCTGTCTGTGTTGTGTCTTTTCAAACAGAAGCTTTGCACACAGTAACACAGTCTGACCATCATCACATCAGGAGAGAGTCATTGAGTTTCACACACACACACACACACACTGTACACGAAACAGGGAGTGACTGCAATCACACTGTACACAATACAACATTAACACACACACACACATTAACACACAAACGTCTCGATTTCAGTGACTGTACTCTCACACACACAAAGGCCATGATGAGTTTCTATAACAATCGATACTGTACATTTACATTAAATTGAACAGAACTTGTCAAATATTCTTTGTTTGTGTGACTTTATTTCGACAGAAAATAAACAGTTAAATCAATAGCTCTGTGCACACAGGACACACTCATATGAGGAATGAATGAAAACCAGAAGTTCGTGGCGGTACTTTGATTTTTTCTTCGTCATATTTCTTACAGCAGCCACTGTGCGTGTGCGCGTGCGCGCGTGTTCGCGTGTGACCGTCACCTCCGGTACAGTCTCTCATCTCTCTGTTGAGCGCGAGCTAAATGGGCCTTTAATGCGCGTGGACAATAGAACGCGTAGCGTGAAAAGACTCGCGGGAGCTCGTGAGGAGATTCGCACCCACATCACAGCGTGAGAAACACACTCATAAACACACACACACACACACACACACACACACACACACACACACACACACACACACACACACACACACACACACACATTTAGTCATTTAGCAGACGCTTTTATCCAAAGTGATTTACAGATGAGGAAACATTAGAAACAATTATAACAACATAGGTAACAAATTACATAAGTGCATCAAACTAGTCCATTAAAGCCCAGCACAGTATACAAAGCTAAGAATAGTGAGGTTAGTATTTTATTTTCACACACACACACACACACACACACACACACATTAAACTCTACACAGTAAAAATGATTAAGTGACGCTTTTACTTGAACTCATCCGAAACAAGTTATAACAGCAACTTTACCGTGTTTAATAACATTTACACGATAACTGCTGAACCTTCAGAGAGATTCATTGAGTGAAACTCCACCGAATCCATCAATACACAAAACCAGTATTTTCTCACCCACTGCTCATCGATTTTCATTTTCAAGATACTTTAGTGACAGGATTGTGAAAATATTGCCGAAGCATTAACATAAGACGAATGCGATATAATCAATATCTCAATATAATTTTTTTAACTCTTTTTTTAAAGCTAAAATATATACATATTAATTGAAAGAGGAGCTATAAGGTGGATAACATTACAGTAAGCTATATAGTTTATAAAACAATAACGTATAATTATGTTACGGTGCATCACTAGTTATAATATATTTATATATAATTATAAGCTGTGAGTGTTTATAAGTAACGTGTCGTATTAATCGTTTTTTGACATTAAACTTTTATTTGTCGCTTCGAGTTGGAACTCTTCACAGCGCGCGCTCATATTACCTCCTGTGCTGACACACGGACGGACCAATGAACGGAGGGTGTTTGGTATGTGGGCGGGATTTCGGCCTCACTCACATCTAGTTCTGTGTCTCGCGCTCAGTCGTGAGGTAAAGTTTCGTCGAGTGAAACTTTGCGTTATTTTTTCCGAGCGACGCTTTTCTACTTCACATGAAAACACAGCAACGATCGGACCGTAACTGGATCTAAACAGATGAATTACACGTGAACTTGTGTTTATTTACTTTGGATTAACGTTAGAGACGCGCAGGCACACGGACGCGCACAGCACAGGATTGAGTTTCACTCCGCATTCAACATTAAATGAACCCGAATCTGATCGGATTTGAAACATATATTTAACTGTATTTGAATATGCGTGAAACACACAGCAAACACAACACACGCTAGTTTACGAAGTTTCTGCATGAGGTGGATGTGTGGACAAAACGTTTGGGAAAGAACAATTCAATTGGCTCTTTATCGGATTGTGGGGATTTGAATGATTATTTATTCGTCTGATCTGAATCTGATGAGATGGATCATGTGTGCTGGATCATTTCTGTCTTCTGGTTCGTGTTGACTGGACCGATCACAGCAGAAGAAGGTCAGATTTTCAAATAACATTATTTATGTACGTTCGTGTGTCACGAATATCCGTTTTGCTTTATATTTTGATTACGTAAACAGCAAATGAAACAACGGAACATTGAAATACTTCATGTTATTTAATCTAGGGATGCAGAGATATGTGAGTTTTGATAATCGATCATTCTTTAACATTGGAAGCTGATAACCGATATACAGTATCTAGATATTATATTCATAACTGTTCTTATATGAAAACACTGACTGGAGAAAACAAGGAAACCATTCGTTCTCTTTTACCCCTGAAATCATGCACCAAACTAGTTAATGATTCTTTAACATTCACACTTTATGTCTTATTTATAAACAAATGATGTATGTTGATCCAGAGCAACTCGGGAAACTAAAGTGTTTTTAATATCCACGAGTCTCACAGGTCTCAAGACAGAAAGCTTTCAGATTCAAACAATATTCTTTTGTTCCTATAATTCACACATTCATAAAAACTGAATCTACATCATCAATGTTTTGCTAATATCAGTGAAAGATCACGACAGAAAGACAGAACTGTGCTGGATTATAACTGTGAGCTGAAGAAGTTTAACCAGAGGAATCATTTATGATTGATCAAATATAAGATATCAGCCATTAAAAATGACCATTTATTGGCCTTCTGATATACTGATATGACCGATCAGTTACCGTGCATCCCTAGTTTGAAACAGAAGTCATAAAATAATTCTGATGAAAAGTCATAGAAATGTAAATGTCATTGTTTGACAGTTTTGTAAAACATTTATTATTGTTTAATTCAGTGACACACTTTCATTTGGAAATGTGTTTTTCATTTATAAACTGATATTGATTGTGTTTGGCTTATGTAGCTGTGAAAAGAGGAAAGTCAAATGTAAAACTGGGTTCTGGAAGATCAGATAATGTATAGAAAATCTCTTTCAGTCTTCTAACAGAAAGGCCCAGTTCTGTTCAGTCAGTATCAGAGTGCTTTACTTCAACACAACCTACAAACACACAAACACACACGGCCGTCCATCACAGACGTTTGTGATCATTTACTCAGTATTTCAGGTTACCTGAGCGTGCGTGTGTGTTAGTGTTAATGTGTGTGTGTGTGTGTGCGTTAGTTGGTGTGTGTGTGCCCGTGTGTGGCGTTAGTTTGTGTGTGTGTGAGAGTGTGTGTTTTGTCTTGTCTGATGGGTGTCAGTGGATTGGTTCCACATTTCATGGCTCTTCGGGACACCTGGATTCCCACAGAGGAATCATCCAGAAACAGAACTAATACATTCAGGCTTGAACTTGATTACACATGTTCCTCTGAATGATCGACATCAGCACAACTGTTTACTTTACCCATCATTTGTACAGTTGTGAGGCCATCGTTGACATTTCAGTTTAGATTATAAGCGTTCAGTAATGTCACAGAGCTCAGTTCAGGACCAGCATGATTGTGTTTTTCTGTATGTCACCACGAATGTGAAGACTTTCATTTGCTCCCTGTAAGATCAACAATATCTGACGCTGAACAAATAAAGTGGACACGTCCAGCAGGGAGACAGATGACAAGAGATCACTGCAGAAACCTTTGTTAGTAATGTTTCATCGGGGTGAGACGGGATGGGACAGGGGTCTGGAAAAGAAGGTAAAATGGACGAAAGTCAAAGGAAGAGTTGGAAGTGGGAAGAAGGTCTGCGCTGCGATGTGTGGAAAACTCATCTCGTGAGCTCACGTCGTCCTCCTCCACGCCGGCCGGTGTGCTGGTAAAGTTAACCAGCTGTGCGAGACTAGTTAATCTGGTGGGATGGACACACAGCTGAAGCTCATTGTTGAGAAACAAAAGAGCAGCCGAAGAAGCTTAGAGCTCTCAATAACACAAGCTGTGTTTGGAAAGCATCGCTGAAAGGAACTTAAGACCTTCAATATGGTCAACTAAAGAGATTTACCATAAAACACTCTCCAGCTCTCCGTGTGCTGTGGTTTCTCCACACATGGATGCAAACCGGAGGAGATTTGACTTTCAAATCGCAGTTAATGCGAGAGACAGAGAGTGCGCAGAGGGGCGGGTAGAGAAGCCAAAATCTTTACTAAGTACAAGTAACTAGAGACATAGTTACCCTAGTAAAAGTCATTATTTAAAAGTGACTTGATTAAAAGTAAAAAAGTAGGCAATGAAATAACTACTCAAGTTGCTAGTTACGTATCTGATTATATTAGGGCTGGGCGAAAAAAATCGATTAATTGATTTTTTAAATGCGGTCGATTTTTTTCTTTCCTATTTCCGCATGCATTGAACATTTTATTAACGTGAATGTTATTGCTAATACTATCCACTAGATATCACTTTTCTTTTTACATCGAGTGGATGTCACAACAGGGAGCATATCGTTCAATCGTTGCTTCATTAACATGGCGGATGCAGGTGTGTCGTCGAATTAAACATCAGCTTCACATAAAAGACAGAGGTTCATATGATTGCAGCCCCTTTTTACAGCTTATTTTGTGCTTAATTTTGTTTGTTTTACTGTATCTAAAATGTAAAATTACCTGATCTGTTTCAAAATACACTAGTGTGTTTAAAGTTTAATATACAGGTTTGTCGCTCTTCATTTCATTCCTTAATTCACCATTGTAATTTGTTATTTACTGATCTTTTTTTAACTATCTATAGATTAGGGTTCATCTGTATTAAATCTATATATATTGACGCGAATCGAATCGTGCACTTGTGAATCCGGATCGAATCGGAACATCAGCCCTTGATTATATACTCCTAAGCAATATTTTTTTTTATTATAATAAGCAGATATCTTTCAATATACACACAGGGACTACAAAATAGATGAGCATTTCTGTCAATTTCATCTAGTTCCGTCAATGTAGTTTACACAACTTATTTAGAATAATAGACCATGGGCGGGTTGCATAAAGTTAGTCATCTATTTTTTTGGTCTCATCTCAGTTACATAAAAAGGTAGATTTGGCTTATTGAAATATGAAAAGAAATACTGAGTAGGGCTGTGTATTGGCAAGGGCCTCACGATACGATACATATCACGATAGATGGGTCCCGATACAATACATCACAATACATTCGATACGATACAAACGTTCGATATATCGCAATAATTTGTTTTAAATAAATACAAATTAAGAGTGAGCTAAAAATACATGATGGTGTGTACAATCTATGGTATTCTGGTATGTTCATCACATTATAGTGATAACTCTGCACACACAAAAGATTCCATTCAATTTTATTAACAAAGCTATTTATAAGAGGTATTTGTCATCTTGCTTACACAGTGTTACTGAACAGCGAACATATAATGTTTAAAGTGCATATTTAGTCATTAAACATTTAAATGCAAATGCCACAAAAAACTTATTTTTTTCAGAATGTTGTTAATAAAAAACAAAGTACATTAAAATCTATTCATAAAACTGAAATTGTCAGTATGACTCTCTTTTATATCCCACTCCACCAGTGCAGTTTTCAGTAACTCCGCAATGTTTATGCCAGTATGGCTCGTCTCATGCATTGCGCGTGTCTGTGGTTGTGATGTAATCCTAACATACGATGCATTGCAAGTCAGGGTCACTCGCTCTACCGAGCTAAGGGATTTTTTTACCTCTTCGTAAATCCCGGGTACTTCTACGTCTGTTATGTGCCTGCGAATCGGAATCACATAACACAGCTAGTGTTCACCATATGCCCGAAGCAGGGGTTTCAACCACACTGTCGCAAATCCTTACAAATAAAATACACCACCGACTCTGTTATTTTCTTTGCACGAGCTAAGATATACGGAAGCTTGTTGGTGATTTTATATGAATGAATCTACTTTACGCCATTTGCTTTCTCGCACCCGCTTACTTTTGAGACATTGTCCATATGACAGCGAATCACAGCGACATCAACAGGAACGGAAAAAATGGTTATGCGATGAAACGTCATTTTGAATCCATTCAAAACATGATTTATTTAAGGTATCGATACTATAGGTTGGACTATCGATACACTATCGTGAAAAAATTTATCGCAATAGTTAGCTGTATCGATAATTTTGCACAGCCCTAATACTGATTAGTCCAAACTAATTGTCTTATTTTAGCGGCTAAGTTTATGCAACTGGGCATGTCAATCTAAAGTCAAGCCCACGTCTCTGTGGCTAACAGCAGGTCTCGAGCATGTTGCTGTGTCTTACGAACAGGTTGTGCGGGTGCGCGCATATGGCGGCATTTATCATTGCTGGCAAACAATATGACGCATTCACAGTTTCGGTTTGATAGATAATAGATTAATATCCACTTCATCCAACGCTCTTTGTGTTCTGCATGTTCTTAAGTTTCGCGCTACAGGGAGTGAGTAATCCGCCGCTTCAGATCGTGTTGCAAACTGAACAAATCAGTTGAACTGATTCGTGAACGTATTAAGACGGTTTTGTCCATTGTTCAATTAATGCTTTCAGAAGAATCGACTCAAAAGAATCAATAACTCGGGAATACCCCAGTAGAAAGAGGTGACAACCTTTAAATAAACGACACATTTTATAATTCATATTGTAAAATAAAGGAACGAAGGAGCGTCACGCAGTGAAAGTACAGATTTTCTATTAGAATTATACTCAAGAAAGAATAAACAGCCACTTTAATAGTAAATTTTTTCCGAAGTAAATGTAACAATGTAAATGTAGCGTATTACTACCCATCGTGCGTGTGTCAAGATCTCTGTTGTCGTGTGTGTGTTTATTTTTTTGTGACTGAGATTTTGGATAATTACTGCAGTGTGTGTGTGTGTGTGTGAGGTCTTGATGTTCACAAATCCTGTTAAGCAGATTTTTCTCAGCAGAGAGACCGACATAAATAGAGGGATTAGCATGTAATATGACCCTTGACCCCCTCATGATTCTCTCTTTAAGGGAGTGTTCTTCAAAAGAGCTGAACTCAGAACAGTTTAGGTGGATTAAAAAGTGAAGCTCTTAGCATTCACACTGTGCCTCAGATCATGTTTTTTAAAGATGACTCATTTTTTAAAACTAGTCTGTGTCTCCTGAAGTGCCAGTTAGTTTTGGACCCTGATTCCACGTTCAGAGACACGTTTCCTTAAAAGTTGAAAATGTCCCATGTATGCTTGAATCAATGAATCAAACTAGTGACGTCAAAATCCGTTTACGGAGGTCGTGCCACACGGCGGCCATGTTTGCAATGACTCTGGGCAGCTATTTACATCATAGCTTGTCAACAGCCCTTAACTCTTTGAATGATGGAAGGCAGATATTTCTAAAATCACAATTAAACAGCATATTCCCGATCAATGATTAAACCTGATATGGACACATGCGTATGAATGGACGTTTGCAGTTCTTTCTCTTTGGAAAGTTTGTTGGGGTTATTATTAGAGACTCTGGCTTGGAATAGGAGGCTGTGTTCCAATCAAATACCCCGTTAGATTCTGCCCAATCAGACGCTGTATAAGATCCTGAAAGCCAATGACTCTGAGCACTTGTGAGGAAATTCTCCAATTTAAGAGAGATATTATGATGTCATGCATCGCATACACACACACACACACACATACAGCTGCTGCTTCTTTGACTTCTCTCTCTCTCTCTCTCTCTCTCTAACGCATTCTGTGTCTCTCACTCTGTAATCAGTGACGAGTTGATTAGAGGTGTGTGTGTGTCTCTGTGTGTGTGTGTGTGTGTGTGTGTGTCCAGCGTGAGCTGTAATTTTGCTGTTCCGCTCTATGGACACTCAGGAATGAGCAGGAATGCTGCCAGACCTTCAGTGTGTGTGTGAGTGTGTGTGTGTGTGTGTGTGTGTGTGTGTGTGTGTGTGTGTGTGTGTGTGTGTGTGTGTGTGTGTGTGTGTGTGTGTGTGTGTGTTAAATAAATGGAAATGTCACTCGATGACTTTTTTGGCTCTGAACTCTCTCTTGGGTATGATTGTGTTTTCACTGAAGACAATAGAGGAGACAGACAGAATAGATGGATGTTTCCTCTCCTCCCATGCTCTTCCTATTCTTTCTGTAAAGTTATTACATGGACAGTGTTGTTTTGAAGTGTAAAAGGTTGACAGATGAAAGTGTGTGTGTGTGTGTGTGTTTGAACATTTACTGTCGGGTTTGTTCTCTGTGATCCTGCAGTCAGATCTTTATGACAATGAAATCCTTTTTCAGCAGAATGGAACAGGAAATGACCGTAGCTGTGTGTGTGTGTGTGTGTGTGTGTGTGTGTTTTCTGTTGGTTCATTGGGTTTTAATTGGCAGAGGTCTGTTTTTTCAGAATTAGGGTTTTGAAACCAGACGTCTGTTTGGATATTTACAATGAAACCTCCTCATAAATTCATGAAGTCTGTTCATTCTCTCTGTATGTTTGTCTGTCAGAGGTGCTGATGAACACTAAGCTAGAAACATCTGATCTGAGATGGACGGTTTATCCCAGCACTGACCCTGAGGTAACACACACACACATCTCAATGCTTTTTAAACTTCATTTCCTTAATGAAAATTAAACAAGAGAAACAGAAAACTGTCTAACATTCATTTTCTGAATGAAGAGTTGTTCTCAATGTAATGAGCGGTTGAAAACTGAGAGAACTTCCGTGACATCAGTAAATCTCTTTGAATTGATAAAGGCTCACAATGAGATCAGGATCATGTACATTAGGGATGGCCTTATTATATCGTTTGTGATATACTGAAATTCTCCCCACCATAGGAATTAGTCTTTCAGCGATATAAATACAATGTCAATCACATTTACACACTGCCTTTCATATTATGAGTCCCTCATAAAAAAACCATACTGAGTTTGATTTTCTGCATTTTTCGATCCATAGCAAACATTTTGAGAGGCGTCTTTTGACAATTCAGAGACACCGTACAAACGAGCGCCAAATATGAAAGAAATGATAAGAACATTTGTGTGTGCAGAGACCTTTAGTTTGGCTAAAAGTCTTTATTTAAACATTCCTAAGATGTTAAGCGTGCACATTGCACAATTTAATATGATTTCTGTAGCGCGAGTCATAGACAGATACAGTATATGTTTCTGTGAGAAGGGAAGGTTCACACAGTTCAGGAGAGAGTGATTGACAGCGTGATGCTATTATTTACACCCACCTATAGACTATATACACTTTAGATATGACATGATGTCTATATGGAGTTTTAGTTCATTTCATTCTTTCTTTACCACAACCTTTTGAAGTTTTATAATTACAAAATACTGTGATCGAGTTTTAGGGCCATGAAGGATATAAACAAGGTTGAAATGATTTTGGGCGGTTCAGAATGTGTGAGAACGTGTGTCCTGTCGTTGTGTTAGTGGGAGGAGATGAGCGGTTTGGATGAAGAGGGAAACAGCGTCCGCACCGTTCAGATTTGTCCAACAGACGTTTCAGTGAGTCACTGGCTCAGGACGAGATTTATCCCGCGCCGCGGGGCGTCTCAGGTCTACGTGGAGATCCGTTTCACCATGATGGAATGTTCTGCCATGCCGTCCAGCTACCGCTCATGCAAAGAGACATTTAACTTTTTTTACTACCAGAGTGACGAGGACAACGCCACCCCTACACACCCTGCGTGGATGGAAAACCCCTACAGTAAGGTACGCTAACATGCGCACACTCACTTGTGTGCTAAACTGTAAGTCGGCCGATGCTTCAAAAGCACTTGAGCCGTAGTGATACATGTGTCTGAACCGGAGAGATTACTGCAGAAATGCAGCGAGATACAGTGTTGCTGTGTGACTAACAGGGTTCTCTGGTGCTGCAGGTGGATACCGTTGCGGCCGACTTCCTGTTGCGGCGTGGAGGAGAGAGGAAGTCCAACGTAAAGACTGTGCGCGTGGGCCCTCTGTCCAAGAAGGGCTTTTATTTGGCTTTCCAGGCTCAGGGGGCGTGTATGGCCCTTCTGTCCATCAGGGTGTTCTTAAAAAAATGCCCTGCCGTCACCCGTGCCTTTTCCTCCTTCCCTGAAACGCTCCCTCATTCGCTGGTGCAGCAGGCCGAGGGCGTGTGTGTGGCGAACTCCGTCTCCACAGGACAGAATCCACACCCACCCACCATGTTCTGTGGGGAGGACGGACAGTGGGTGGGTCCTCCGTCATCGTCGTGTGCGTGTAAACCAGGGTACGAGCCGGTGGACTCTGATCGCTGCAGAGGTGAGTCAATCATTCACTTCAGACCCCCCCCACCCGGTAAAATAAGAGGAATAGCACTGAATAGATTAACTTACTCACATGTGTCAACACGTTTACTAAGTTTGAGAATTCTAATTATTTACACGTTAATAATATTAATACCCATTTCTCTTCGTGTGCGTGTCTCTGTATTAGCATCACAAAATGTACATTTGTATTGCCAAAGCATTTACAGCTGGGCTGAGGACAAATAACAAACGAAAAAAGATGATACTAATAGTAATAAAATAGTATGTAGTGGAACTTAAAGTGCAAGTTCTCTCGGTATGTGTGTGTGTGTCTTTCTCTAATGAGGAAAGTCATCAGTCTGGATGTGATTTCAACATGAGCGTGTGTGTCACTGTTCTCAATGTACACCAGATGTGTTTATACTGTTCACAGAAGCTCTACTGCACGCGTGTGAGAGAGAGAGTTGATGTTTGTTTAATAAAGGTTGATGAAATGCTCTTTTAATGAGTAGGAATGGGTCTCTGGGGTGTTGCTGAGGATTATGGGTAATGTGAGCTGACTTACATGCACACAGTCTTAACAGTATCAGTCTCTCTCTTTTTTGTCTTCCATCTTTTGTTCAGGTTTTCTCCCATTTCTTTGTTGTTAATATACATACACAAACACTGTTATAGACAATATCACAATATTAACTTTAGTTATAAATCATTTCAGGTTTGATGATGTCAGTAATAGAAAGCTTTGACTGATTTTTGACACATATTTGGGTTAGAGCAACACACACACACACACACACACACACACAGACTGCAGCAGGTGGCTGAAGTTGTTTGTACTAATTACTCTTTGTATTGGCCTTCCCTTTGTGTGTGTGTGTGTGTGTGTGTGTGTGTGTGTGTGTGTGTGTGTGTGTGTGTGTGTGCGTGTGTGTTACGCCCCGTCTGACTCTATTATTTGAGTACAACAGGCAGGTCACTGGGGCCCTGAGACCACATTAAGTGTGTTTAACCAACCACATACACACACACACACACACACACAGACACACACTAACACACACACACACACACACTGGTGTGTTTGGGATGAAGGTTTGTTTTGCAGCAGTGTTTTGTGCACATGTTGTATTTATTTAAAGTGTGTGTTAAGTATTGTGCTGAGCTCTCTGGGTTGTTTTTTGTTTCTTATAAACATCACTCAATCTCATCTCAATCTCAGACTTCCTGTCTTCGCTTGAGTGATTTACATTTTTTATACATTTCTGTCACTTTACACACATACACAATAGATGCTGTAGATGTTTTCCGCAGATCTGTTTGAAAATGGATTTGATTGGTTTCTCTTTCAAAGTTTGACTTCATTCGACACAGCTTTGAATATTTGCACTGATTGAACATGTCGCAGTAGCTCAAACACAGCATGAAGTCTTTCCAGTGTTACTCAGACTTCAGACCCGATCACATTACGTCTAGTTTGATCTGACAGCCTTGTATTGAACTCTTCCAGGTTTGCTACATGTTTACGTCTTCTATTTTCTCATGGACATCTTCAAATTTTGTTTGCTGATCTTCTACAGATGTTCAGTGATGTGATGATGTCACACTACAGGGCTGCATGACATGTCAGATAAAACATGTTTGCACATTTAAAAGCTTACATTATGTTAAATGAGATGATTGAACCCTCTTGTTTTCTTCTGTCATTGCTCTTCAATCTGACAGTGTTATCAGATGATATATCATGGTAAATATTGTTAGTGATGAGAACTGTGTGTGTGTGTCATATCAGTCAGTGTGTAGTAAATGTAAATGAAGGACATATGTGTGTGTGTTTGATTCAGTGTGTATTCTGCTGTGTGTCTGTGTGCAGCGTGTGGATCGGGTCAGTATAAAGTTTCTGTCGGCGGAGGTTTGTGTCGTGTGTGTCCAGAGAACAGCAACACACACTCACTGGGTTCCAGTGTGTGTCTGTGTCGTCCAGGATTCTACAGAGCAACCAATGATCTCCCTGATACAGCCTGCTCCAGTGAGACACACTCACACTTACAAACATGGTTATACACTCACACATATACACGCACACATATACACGCACACATACAAAACACGCTTATACACTCACACATATACACGCACACATATACACGCACACATACAAAACACGCTTATACACTCACACATATACACGCACACATATACACGCACACATACAAAACACACTTATACACTCACACATATACACGCACACATATACACGCACACATACAAAACACACTTATACACTCACACATATACACGCACACATACAAAACACGCTTATACACTCACACATATACACGCACACATATACACGCACACATACAAAACACGCTTATACACTCACACATATACACGCACACATACAAAACACGCTTATACACTCACACATATACACGCACACATATACACGCACACATACAAAACACACTTATACACTCACACATATACATGCACACATACAAAACACGCTTATACACTCACACATATACACGCACACATACAAAACACGCTTATACACTCACACATATACACGCACACATATACACGCACACATACAAAACACACTTATACACTCACACATATACACGCACACATACAAAACACGCTTATACACTCACACATATACACGCACACATATACACGCACACATACAAAACACACTTATACACTCACACATATACATGCACACATACAAAACACGCTTATACACTCACACATATACACGCACACATATACACGCACACATACAAAACACGCTTATAAACTCACACATATACACGCACACATACAAAACACGCTTATACACTCACACATATACACGCACACATATACACGCACACATACAAAACACACTTATACACTCACACATATACACGCACACATACAAAACACGCTTATACACTCACACATATACACGCACACATACAAAACACGCTTATACACTCACACATATACACGCACACATATACACGCACACATACAAAACACGCTTATACACTCACACATATACACGCACACATACAAAACACGCTTATACACTCACACATATACACGCACACATATACACGCACACATACAAAACACGCTTATACACTCACACATATACACGCACACATATACACGCACACATACAAAACACGCTTATACACTCACACATATACACGCACACATACAAAACACGCTTATACACTCACACATATACACGCACACATACAAACACGCTTATACACTCACACATATACACGCACACATACAAAACACGCTTATACACTCACACATATACACGCACACATACAAAACACGCTTATACACTCACACATATACACGCACACATACAAACACGCTTATACACTCACACATATACACGCACACATACAAAACACGCTTATACACTCACACATACACACGCACACATACAAAACACGCTTATACACTCACACATACACACGCACACATACAAAACACGCTTATACACTCACACATATACACGCACACATACAAAACACGCTTATACACTCACACATATACACGCACACATACAAAACACGCTTATACACTCACACATATACACGCACACATACAAACACGCTTATACACTCACACATATACACGCACACATACAAAACACGCTTATACACTCACACATACACACGCACACATACAAAACACGCTTATACACTCACACATATACACGGACACATACAAACACGCTTATACACTCACACATATACACGCACACATACAAACACGCATACACACGCACACATACAAAACACGCTTATACACTCACACATATACACGCACACATACAAACACGCATACACAAGCACACATACACTCACACATATACACGCACACATACAAAACACGCTTATACACTCACACATACACACGCACACATACAAAACACGCTTATACACTCACACATATACACGCACACATACAAACACGCATACACAAGCACACATACACTCACACATATACACGCACACATACAAAACACGCTTATACACTCACACATACACACGCACACATACAAAACACGCTTATACACTCACACATATACACGGACACATACAAACACGCTTATACACTCACACATATACACGCACACATACAAACACGCATACACACGCACACATACAAAACACGCTTATACACTCACACATATACACGCACACATACAAACACGCATACACACGCACACATACAAAACACACTTATACACTCACACATACAAACACGCATACACAAGCACACATACAAACATGCTTATACACTCACACATATACAAGCACACATACAAACACGCTTATACACTCACACATATACACGCACACATACAAACACGCATACACAAGCACACATACACTCACACATATACACGCACACATACAAACACGCTTATACACTCACACATATACACGCACGCATACACACGCACACATACAAAACACACTTATACACTCACACATACAAACACGCATACACAAGCACACATACAAACATGCTTATACACTCACACATATACAAGCACACATACAAACACGCTTATACACTCACCCATATACACGCACACATACAAACACGCATACACAAGCACACCTACAAACACGCATACACAAGCACACATACAAACACGCATACAAACACGCATACGCACGCACACATACAAACACGCATACAAACACGCATACGCACGCACACATACAAACACGCTTATACACTCACACATATATACGCACACATACAAACACGCATACACAAGCACACATACAAACACGCATACACACGCACACCTACAAACACGCATACACAAGCACACATACAAACACGCATACAAACACGCATACACACGCACACATACAAACACGCTTATACACTCACACATATATACGCACACATACAAACACGCATACACAAGCACACATACAAACACGCATACACACGCACACCTACAAACACGCATACACAAGCACACATACAAACACGCATACAAACACGCATACACACGCACACATACAAACACGCTTATACACTCACACATATATACGCACACATACAAACACGCATACACACGCACACATACAAACACGCATACACACGCACACATACAAACACGCTTATACACTCACACATATATACGCACACATACAAACACGCATACACACGCACACATACAAACACGCTTATACACTCACACATGCACACATACAAACACGCATACACACGCACACATACAAACACGCATACACACGCACACATACAAACACGCTTATACACTCACACATATATATGCACACATACAAACACACATACACAAGCACACATACAAACACGCATACGCACGCACACATACAAACACGCTTATACACTCACACATATATACGCACACATACAAACACGCATACACACACACACATACAAACACGCATACGCACGCACACATACAAACACGCATACACACGCACACATACAAACACGCATACACAAGCAGACATACAAACACGCTTATACACTCACACATATATACGCACACATACAAACACGCATACACAAGCACACATACAAACACGCATACACACGCACACATACAAACACGTTTATACACTCACACATATATACGCACACACAAACACGCATACACACGCACACATACAAACACGCACATAGACAGACACTCACACATACACGCGTACGCATACAAACACGCATACACAAGCAGACATACAAACACGCTTATACACTCACACATATATACGCACACATACAAACACGCATACACACGCACACATACAAACACGCTTATACACTCACACATGCACACATACAAACACGCACATAGACAGACACTCACACATACACGCGTACGCATACATTCACACTCTCTCACTTACACACTCATGAATTTGACCGTGTGTGGGTGCGTGTGTTTGTACAGGACCTCCGTCTGCGGCGCTCAGCATCATCGCTCAGGTCAATGATACGGTGGTGACTTTGGAGTGGTCTGAACCTCTGGACCGCGGCGGTCGCTCTGATCTCACTTACAGCATCGAGTGCGAGCGCTGCAGAGGGTCGTCCTGTGTTCCGTGTGCAGATGGCGTCACTTACAGACCAGCGCAGGTGGGCATCAGCGGGCGGCGGGTGGTGATCCGCGGGCTCCTCCCACACACCACCTACATGCTCACGGTCCTCGCTCAGAACGGGGTGAGCGCCGTCGGTCACGTGAGCTCTGCCTCCACTGCAGTTAACATCACCACCAGCAGAGACGGTGAGAGGCTGTTCAACTGCTCGACGTAAACACGTCATGCTGATGCGTTATAGACCGTTTCATGTCTCTGTGTGTGTGTGTAGTGGCTGTGCCTGTGTCAGGCATCAAAAGGACTAAAGCGTCTGAGACAAGCGTGTCCCTCAGCTGGGCGTCTCCCTCACAGACTCATCACGGTGTTCTGGAGTATCAGCTGAGATACAGTTTAAAGGTACACAAAGAAACACAAAGACAAACATGTTGTGTTTTGTATGTTCCTGACCTTTGACCTGCTGTGTTTAGGGTCAGGATGAAGGCTGGCAGTATGTCAGCAGCAGGAGTAACTCTGTGGTGCTGAACGATCTGGCTCGTGCGTCGCAGTATCAGGTGCAGGTCAGAGCTCGGACAGCCGCGGGATTCGGCCACTTCAGTCCCTTCACCACAATCAGCACGCTTCCTGATGGTACACACACACACACACACACACACACACATCGATACACACATGCCGTCTATCAGCAATAACATGTCTCATCTCTGTATCAGTCGAGGGCTCTCCGTCTCATCTGCTGCTCACTGGTGTGCTGGTTGCTGTGGGACTGCTGGTTCTTGTTGCCGTGGTGATAGTTGCTGTGTTTTGTTTCAGGTAAGGTGAAGAACATGATTGAATGTGATGATGTATTAATGAGGAGTCACAATACCCACAATGCAGTGTTGTTGTTGTACAGTACTCAGCAGCTCAGACACACATGGTGTGATGTTTGTAACAGGTCTCTATTGTTCAAGATTTTAATCGATGAAGCAGACATGATATGAGCACTAAACAATGGCACAGTCAAGCTGCTGAAAGATCGGCTCAATCTTCATAATTAGAAAACTACATGTTGAGCAGATTCACTGCAGAGAGAGACATAGAGTGTGAGTGTGTGACGGGAACAGGATGTGTCCACCCAGTGTTGTCTCCATACAGACTTCTACTGGAACAATGAATCTGACCCCTGGAGCACATGCGCACACACGCACACATTCATCTAGCTCTATGATGTGGCTCACTGGAATACTTGACTCTGATTGGTCAGTCGTGACTTTCCATGGTATGTTATTTCCAGATAACAACTCTAAAACGAATAACACGCAGTATTCAGATGAGCAGCGAGTAATCTTTACCGTACAGATATTCACTAAGTGAACTAAAGTTTATATTTATAAATCACATTGTTTGTGTCGTATAAATTTTGTTTCTCATGGAAAGTTTGTATTTGTTAGTAATAATAATGATGATCATCCCTACAGAACCTATCGAACTTTATTTAAGTCTTTGGATTTGTGAAAATGAGGTTTTGTTGTTGCTGGATTATCGTCCCCCCATACACACACGCACAGGCACACACACACACACACTAAATGACACTACTGAAGTCTTGTTTCATCTTAAAAGCACACGAGACATAAGAGAGAGAGATACAGAGAGACAGCTGCAGGGTCTCCTCACACAACAGAAACTTGCACGAGTCATGAGACAGGAATTCTGTCAAACAAAACACACACACACACCTTCTCTGTAATCTTATCAAATATAAACACTCTTATCCAGCAGAATAAGATCATCACACAGTATTTCTGCTCAAATCAACTCCGATCATCTGTGTGTCTTGTCATCCAGGCGCTCGAGCAGGACGAGGGATCCAGATCCAGATAAGAGCAGTCAGTTTCTGATGGGTCAGGGTGAGTTTGTGCCTCTGTTCCTAACATCATTCATGCACTCCTGCTTTCCTCTGACTGAAGAAGAACAGAAAGTGACCCCACAATGCATTGCTCCAGACTAAAAAACATCAATACATGCTGAGATTGAGTGCTTGTTATTTTCATTATCATCAAGTGATATTTGTGCTTTATTTGTATCTGCTAGTGTTTGTTAGCTCAGCAGATGTTGGAATCAGTCATGAGATCTACATCTGACTGCATGTTTGTCTGCTGTTTTCACAGGGATCAAAGTTTACATCGACCCGTTTACATACGAGGATCCAAACGAGGCCGTGAGGGAATTCGCCAAAGAGATCGACGTGTCGTTTGTCAAAATCGAGGAGGTTATTGGTGCAGGTGAGAGTTTGTGTGATCCTCTGCAGGTCTGTGTGTGTTCATCAGGTAACGTGAGACACACACACACATCTCATATTACAGCATTGTGTGTGAATGTGATAGCGTTCATGATGTCACTCAGTTCTCACGCATGTGTGTCGTGCAGGTGAGTTCGGTGAGGTGTGTCGCGGCCGCTTGAAGGTTCCTGGTAAGAAAGAAAACTATGTGGCCATTAAGACATTGAAGGGCGGCTACACAGACAAACAGAGGCGGGACTTCCTGTCTGAGGCGTCAATCATGGGTCAGTTCCAGCATCCCAACATCATTCACCTGGAGGGAGTGATCACAGCTTCCTGTCCCGTCATGATCCTCACCGAGTACATGGAGAATGGAGCGCTGGACTCTTTCCTGCGGGTCAGTATCTCTTCATCTGTCTGTAGCGTCATCACACTTCAGTGGCATTAATCACTCTCTCTCTCTGCCTGCAGTTAAATGATGGTCAGTTCACTAACATTCAGTTAGTGGGAATGCTGCGTGGGATCGCGTCAGGAATGAAATATCTGTCAGAGATGAGTTTCGTTCATCGTGACCTGGCAGCACGCAACATTCTGGTCAACAGCAACCTGGTGTGTAAAGTGTCTGATTTCGGCCTGTCCAGATTCTTGACAGAGAACTCATCTGACCCCACATACACCAGCTCACTGGTGAGAACACACACACACACACACACACAATAAATGATCTGCCATATCAGCCGATATATTATATTTGATAAATCACAAATGGTTTCCTCTTTTCCACCGCTGACAGTTATAATCCAGCACAGTTCTGTCTTTCTGTCGTGATCTTTCACTGATATTAGCAAAACATTGATGATGTAGATTCAGTTTTTATGAATGTGTGAATTATAGGAACAAAAGCATCTTGTTTGAATCTGGAATTTAATATCTAGATACTGTATATCGACCGTAGATCGGTTACCAGTTTTGGCACTCTCGGACAAAACTCACATATCGGTGCATGCCTAACACACAGACGTCATCTCATCAGATGTTTCTGTGGGGTCTTTCTAGAGTCATAAAGATATTTGTGTGTTTGCATCATGTTATCTTCATTCTACCCCTAAACACTTCTCTTGTCATGACACGCGTGTGTCTCAGGGTGGCAAAATTCCAATCCGCTGGACAGCTCCAGAAGCCATCGCCTTCCGTAAATTCACATCAGCATCAGACGTCTGGAGTTACGGCATTGTCATGTGGGAGGTGATGTCATTCGGAGAGAGACCATACTGGGACATGAGCAACCAGGACGTAAGTGTGTGTGTGTGTGTGTGTGTGTGTGCAATAACAAAACCAGAATTGAAAGAATATGTATTTTATTCTTGTTTATGTGTTTTTTCCACATTACTGTGTATATGAAGTGTATTGAGTGAACCGTAGCTTCTCACCAGAAACATGACAACAGATATCTGAGAAATTTTATTTATTACGCTTACTATCATAACATGTGTTTTTGCTGTCCAGTTAAATGAAGGTGGGTTTGTTGTGTGTGTAGGTGATAAATGCTATCGAGCAGGATTATCGGCTGCCTCCTCCCCCAGAATGCCCTGCGTCTCTGCATCAGCTCATGTTGGACTGCTGGCAGAAGGAGAGATCGTCCCGACCGCGTTTCTGCGCCATCGTCTCAGCGCTGGACAGACTCATCCGTAACCCCGCCTCCCTCAAGATCACGGGACGCCTCACAGACGGGTCTGTACCTCACAGTCATTTACACGTACAGCTTCTGAAGGGTTCAGATGTTAACTCCACCCACAGTTATGACAGCAGCCTATCAAAACAATGATTTACACTTTAACATGACAAATCACACACACCACCTGACATGGGACCATGCGCCCGACCAGAGATGGGCACAAATACATCAACAAGTATTTAGTTTGCAAATTCCAAATACTTACTCATAAAATGTATTTAAATTAAATACAAGTTAGTGCTGTGAAAACTTGTCATTTTATTTTTGTGTTTTCAAATGACAGGAAATCAGTGTGAGAGTAACAGTGGAGTTAGATGCACAGAAGAAAGAGAGAAAGGTTTTCTAAACAGCAGTCCATCAAACACCCAGATTTAAGCAACACACTTGCATACACGTCCTTCATGTCATTTTATTATTATCATCATTATTGATTTATCTCATCCTCCCGCAATTAATCAGAATGTTGTATTTTATTACTTGAACCAGCTGAAGGCGCTTATAACATCAATCCGCCATCACTAGACAACACAAGTCACTCCTTAGCTGAGAGATCAATTCTAGCTATTTGCGCTAATCTTTTTGTCCTATGACTTTCAGTGAATGATACCTGATCTTTAGTACTTTAGTACAATAAAGGTCAAACAGCACAGTACATGTGTTTATAGAACAAGCAAGATTATTCTAGTAAATCATATCTAATGTCAGCTTCTCCTGGTGGGTTATTCATCATATTTAGCATTAAGTGAATGTTTGTCTGTAAAGATGTGTCTTTAATCTAGATTTAAATTGGGCGAGTGTGTCTGATCCTGGAATAGCGTCGTGAGAGTTAAGGGGCTACGTATGAGAAAGCTCGACCACCTTTGGTAGATTTAGTTATTCTCAGTGTTATCAAAAGTCCTGAGTTTTGAGATCTTAGAGAGCGTGATGGGTTGTAGTGTGATAGAAGCTCTGCTAGGTAGGTAGGGGCTAAACCCTTTAAGGCTTTATAAGTGATTAAAAGAACTTTAAAGTCAATACGATACTTAATGTGAAGCCTGTGAAGGGTTGAAAACATATGATGGTATTTTCTGAACCTATGCATGTGAAGCAATGAGTCTATCTGTTTTTCTACAGCACATCATTAACGTCTACATTTTATAGGTATTTTTTAATAAATAAAGGTTTACTTAAATGTGCCTTCAAATATTATCTTCTCAAATATTTTCAGTAATTTAAAGGGATACTTCACCCAATTCTGTCATCATTGACCCTCAGATTGTTCTGTCTCAATGTCTTTGTTCTGCTGAACACACAGAAAGATATTTGGAAGAATGTCAGATCTCATTTCCCATTTACTCCAATAGTATTTATTTTCCCTACTATGGCAGTAAATGGGAAATGAGATCTGACATTCTTCCAAATATCTTTCTGTGTGTTCAGCAGAACAAAGACATTGAGACAGAACAATCTGAGGGTCTATGATGACAGAATTGGGTGAAGTATCCCTTTAATATAAAGAAAGATAGCAAAAATCTAGTATTCCCAACCCAAAATCCTGAGGGTTCTGTACTATTTAATAAATGTAATTTTTATTTTGTGTTCTGCTCGCATTTGCTGTACCACAAGCCATTTAGTTCAAATTATTATCAATAGCTCAAATTTGATTACATATTTAAGTATCACAAATGTCCCCTCCACGTTCAGAGCAATGGTGTCGCCCCTGCCTGGTGATGAAACTTTTTTTGCTAATGAAAATACAAATGACAAAATACTCAAAAGTAATTAAATACGTATTTCAAATACATTTAAAGAAAGTTCTGCCCATCTCTGCGCCCGGCGTGTGTGTGTGTTAGGAAGTGTTTAGGGTGGGAGGCTAAATGAACGTTAATCACATTTACTGCTGTATCCTGAACTTTCCATTGCTCTCTTTTTCTCTGATATAAGTGTGTGTGTGTGTTTATCTTGGTGTGAAAGATGAAAGGTTTTAGCTTAATATTATGTACATGAGCCCCAACACCACACACACACAGATGACACCTGTCTATGGTGTTCCTATAGTATGAACCTGTCAATTAAAACACACAAACTGCTGCTCTGCTGTGGGAATGGAATGTTGTGTTTAAACTCCCTGTGTGAGGATCCCTCACCTCTGACCCCACACATCACACACACAGAGTCATTTGAATAAATGGACAATAAAAAGAGGGGAGTTTTTTAAAGACCAATAAAATTCACTGAAACTAATGAAAAAGAAATACTGGAGAGAAATACTTTTTGCTTCATCTTTTGTTTACATCATTGACAGTTCGTGAAACTGACCAACTTGCACAACAGCGCTGGCTAATGATGTCATCAGCATCTGCACACTGTCGGGGGTTCGGCTCACGGAAACACCCACAAACCCGAAACAAGGCTTTCAGACTCGTTTTATGTTAGCATGCACCGTCGTTTAGGCAAAGCATTTGTCACCAACTTCCATTGAGACCCCGCGAGCGAACATGGGTGGGAGATCTGGACCTATGAACAGGGTTTTTGACCCGAAGCGGCACTGCTCAGACCGATCCATGTGCTTCTCCAGATGCTTTCAGATGTCTCTTGCGATACGCTGGTGTAGTCTGCGCAGTCGAACACAACTCTTGCCAGTTGGCATACGGGCAGCATAGTTTAAAGTGAATTACTTTTATGTTACAGTTCAATTTCAGGGTGCAAAGTCTGACAATATATCATCCTCTAAATTAACCATCAATAATATATCAAATCATTTAAAATAGATTTGGAAATACATAGAGTGGTATATTAGTTAAAATAATATATACAATATATTAAATAATACATAAAGAAGTGACACTTTTCATATATTAATAAATAGATGCCCTTAAATGATTATATTATGTATTATATTGCATTATATATTTTTGTTTCATAATGGAAGGAATTTTGTAATGGATAATAAATCTGTATTAAAGTCAGTTTATCAAAGCTTTTACTTTTGTGCTCTATGTTCATTTGTATGCAAACAATAACACTTATTACTATTAGAACACAAACTTGTAAAGAAGAGACTCTTACACCAGACTGATGCATTTACCTTTATAATGTACTTTTTTATTTTTCGTGGGTAGAAGATTCATATATCAATCAGATTTAATTCTGGCAATGCTTTGTGCGATGTTTTGAATCCAGTTAAGAGATCTTCTCTATAATATGTATTTGTATGTACAGGACATGTTTCTGTGTGTTGTGCACACTGTGCCCCTGCTTTCACTATTAATGTTCTCAGGTTGTGTAGTCCAATCCTTGTCTTTAGTATTATTTGCACTGTAATCTAAATTGGTTCAGTTCAATTGTTTTGGCAGGACTGTAAACTACAAATATTTTGGGCAATGAAAAACTGGATTAAGCGTCTACTGTCGACCATTTTGTTTTCAATTGTTGGGCGTCTCACTTTTTCCACAAAGCTGTGTGATTTGGACGGTCTTACTAATGACAACCTTGAACTTACTTTTTGCAACAGTCTTTCTTCACTGACTTTAGCTGGTCAGACTGTTCTTAGACAGACACTTTCTTGAAACTATGGCTGTTTATGCAAGCGGCATCTGAGTTTATATCATCTCACTGTCTGATTGACTGTGACATCATATCCGGTCTCTTTCTGTCTGTCATTCAGGCCGTCTAACCCTCTGCTGGACCAGCGTCCTCTCCCGCCTCTGTCTCAGTGCAGGTCAGTCTCTGATTGGCTCAGAGCCATTAAGATGGAGAGATATGAAGACAGATTCCTGCAGGCTGGATTCACCTCCATAGAGCTCATATCGCACGTCTGTACTGAGTGAGTCACACACACACACACACACACATCACATGACGTGTGTTATATTGATTTATGTTGTCTTTCACTGATTTGGACAAGAAACATTGTTGTCAGACATTCGTTGCATCAACAATTCTTTCAGATAACCACAATTATTGTATATCCTGGAAAAAAACAAGGGTGCTCTGCAGCATCGAACATTCACCGTTGCGATCGAATGACGTGTCCTTATCATTTGAGTTAGGGTTAGGTTTGTATTTTTGGTGTTGATGAGTTTTATCAAAGTGATTCCAGATTTGCGGCATCTACACAGCAAGGCGACTTCATCCTCATATCTCAGTTAAGACAGTTAAGGTCACTCTCTAGGGAATTTTACTAGTTATTTACTGAACTGTCACATTTCTTAATGTATTTATATTTTATTCATTGAAAAGACGATTAATCGTCAGATTAATTTCATAATTGTGACAGAGTACTGACTGTCACTTACTGTACTAGCTTAATACTAATTCAAGGACTCACCGGGTCGCTAAGCTCCTCCACTATCATTCACCAGCGTTTATCTTTTATCATAAAGAAAGAATACTCGTCTGTGACAAAGCTAAACAAAATGCGTGTCACTATGACAACAAACCTGAATTCATGACACTGTTGGTCAGACAGACATTACTGCATTCTCTCTGATACTGTGAGAGATTTTTGTTGATCATCGACCCTCCTCTTTCACACACTAATACATGGCAGCAGTATGAGAGGTGTAACCGTCTGTGGATGTTTCACAGGGATCTTCTGCGGATCGGAGTCACTTTAGCTGGACATCAGAAGAAGATTTTGTCCAGCGTCCAAACACTGAGAATCCACAAGACCAGCAGCAGCCTGCAGTACTGACACCTCTTCCCAGCATCCTCTCCTCCAACAAGCTCTTAAGGATTTCATCGATCCGTCACATAATGACTCATCCAATCACTGTTCAGCATCACCCATCCAATCAGAGTCCAGCATTCTGAGGGAACTAAAACACACATCAAGAGAAAGATGGACAGATGATGTCATTCGTCTCTGAGATCTTCATCTTCTCATTGGTGTCTCGGGAACAAGACAGGCTGTGACTTCATGATTATGAGGATTATAATTGTTGTCATGGCGACAATGAGTCGGGTTGCTGTTACTCCTGAACTTGAACCCAAAAGATGAGAATGGCACATTTGCATTCTGGGACTTTAGCTGGATCTTCACATTGAAGGTCTATTATAATTATTAAAGCAAGATTATTTTGTAATTATTATTTTGTATTCACAAAAACAACATGACTATGACGGAACGTTTGTTTAGAAAAAGATGAGGGCAGCTGTCAATCAAACAGAGCGTCATCTGTGTGATCAATAACATTAAAGATTTCCAAAGTTGGCCCCTCCCACTGAGTGCTTCAGCATGTTTAATTAGATAGAGAGAGAGAGACTGTGTGTCTGCTCGTGTGTGTGTGTGATGTTCAGATCATCTTCATTAGACTTGAGCGGAAGTGAACCTTTGCTATATTGAAGATGC
>NC_136780.1:145000-175000 GCF_947034865.1 Barbatula barbatula | reverse complement strand
TGCAGTTAATAGAGTTACAGTGCAGTAGATTAGTTAATGCAGTTATTGAAGTTACAGTGCAATAGATGACTTAATGCAGTTATTGAGGTTACAGTGCAGTAGATGAGTTAATGCAGTTATTGAGGTGACAGTGCAATAGATTAGTTAATGCAGTTATTGAAGTTACAGTGCAATAGATGAGTTAATGCAGTTATTGAGGTTACAGTGCAGTAGATGAGTTAATGCAGTTATTGAGGTTACAGTGCAATAGATTTGTTAATGCAGTTATTGAGGTTACAGTGCAATAGATGAGTAGATGCAGTTAATAGAGTAACAGTGCAGTAGATGAGTTAATGCAGTTAATAGAGTTACAGTGCAATAGATGAGTAGATGCAGTTATTGAGGTTACAGTGCAATAGATGAGTAGATGCAGTTAATAGAGTAACAGTGCAGTAGATGAGTTAATGCAGTTAATAGAGTTACAGTGCAATAGATGAGTAGATGCAGTTATTGAGGTTACAGTGCAGTAGATGAGTTAATGCAGTTATTGAGGTTACAGTGCAATAGATGAGTAGATGCAGTTAATAGAGTTACAGTGCAGTAGATGAGTTAATGCAGTTATTGAGGTTACAGTGCAATAGATGAGTAGATGCAGTTAATAGAGTTACAGTGCAGTAGATTAGTTAATGCAGTTATTGAGGTTACAATGCAATAGATGAGTAGATGCAGTTAATAGAGTTACAGTGCAGTAGATTAGTTGATGCAGTTAATAGAGTTACAGTGCAGTAGATGAGTTAATGCAGTTAATAGAGTTACAGTGCAGTAGATTAGTTAATGCAGTTATTGAAGTAACAGTGCAATATATGAGTCAATGCAGTTATTGAGGTTACAGTGCAATAGATGAGTAGATGCAGTTAATAGAGTTACAGTGCAGTAGATAAGTTAATGCAGTTATTGAGGTTACAGTTTAATAGATGAGTTAATGCAGTTATTGAGGTTACAGTGCAGTAGATTAGTTAATGCAGTTATTGAGGTTACAGTTTAATAGATGAGTTAATGCAGTTATTGAGGTTACAGTGCAATAGATGAGTAGATGCAGTTAATAGAGTTACAGTGCAGTAGATTAGTTAATGCAGTTATTGAGGTTACAGTGCAATAGATGAGTAGATGCAGTTAATAGAGTTACAGTGCAGTAGATTAGTTAATGCAGTTATTGAGGTTACAGTGCAATAGATGAGTAGATTCAGTTAATAGAGTTACAGTGCAGTAGATGAGTTAATGCAGTTATTGAGGTTACAGTGCAATAGATGAGTAAATGCAGTTAATAGAGTAACAGTGCAGTAGATGAGTTAATGCAGTTAATAGAGTTACAGTGCAATAGATGAGTTAATGCAGTTATTGAGGTTACAGTGCAATAGATGAGTAGATGCAGTTAATAGAGTAACAGTGCAGTAGATTAGTTAATGCAGTTAATAGAGTTACAGTGCAGTAGATTAGTTAATGCAGTTATTGAGGTTACAGTGCAATAGATGAGTAGATGCAGTTAACAGAGTAACAGTGCAGTAGATGAGTTAATGCAGTTAATAGAGTTACAGTGCAATAGATGAGTAGATGCAGTTATTGAGGTTACAGTGCAGTAGATGAGTTAATGCAGTTATTGAGGTTACAGTTTAATAGATGAGTTAATGCAGTTATTGAGGTTACAGTGCAGTAGATTAGTTAATGCAGTTATTGAGGTTACAGTTTAATAGATGAGTTAATGCAGTTATTGAGGTTACAGTGCAGTAGATTAGTTAATGCAGTTATTGAGGTTACAGTGCAGTAGATTAGTTAATGCAGTTATTGAGGTTACAGTTTAATAGATGAGTTAATGCAGTTATTGAGGTTACAGTGCAGTAGATGAGTTAATGCAGTTATTGAGGTTACAGTGCAGTAGATTAGTTAATGCAGTTATTGAGGTTACAGTTTAATAGATGAGTTAATGCAGTTATTGAGGTTACAGTGCAGTAGATTAGTTAATGCAGTTATTGAGGTTACAGTGCAGTAGATTAGTTAATGCAGTTATTGAGGTTACAGTGCAATAGATGAGTAGATGCAGTTAATAGAGTTACAGTGCAATAGATGAGTTAATGCAGTTAATAGAGTTACAGTGCAGTAGATGAGTTAATGCAGTAATTGTGGTTACAGTGCAATATATGAGTTAATGCAGTTATTGAGGTTACAGTGCAAAAGATGAGTAGATGCAATTAATAGAGTTACAGTGCAGTAGATGAGTTAATGCAGTTATTGAGGTTACAGTGCAATAGATGAGTAGATGCAGTTAATAGAGTTACAGTGCAGTAGATGAGTTAATGTAGTTAATAGAGTTACAGTGCAGTAGATGAGTTAATGCAGTAATTATGGTTACAGTGCAATAGATGAGTTAATGCAGTTATTGAGGTTACAGTGCAATAGATGAGTATATGCAGTTAATAGAGTTACCGTGCATTAGATTAGTTAATGCAGTTATTAAAGTTACAGTGCAATAGATGAGTAGATGCAGTTAATAGAGTTACAGTGCAATAGATGAGTTAATGCAGTTATTGAGGTTATAGTGCAATAGATGAGTAGATGCAGTTAATAGAGTTACAGTGCAGTAGATGAGTTAATGCAGTTATTGAGGTTACAGTGCAATAGATGAGTAGATGCAGTTAATAGAGTTACAGTGCAGTAGATGAGTTAATGCAGTTAATAGAGTTACAGTGCAGTAGATGAGTTAATGCAGTAATTATGGTTACAGTGCAATAGATGAGTTAATACAGTTATTGAGGTTACAGTGCAATAGATGAGTATATGCAGTTAATAGAGTTACAGTGCAGTAGATTAGTTAATGCAGTTAATCGAGTTACAGTGCAATAGATGAGTTAATGCAGTTATTGAGGTTACAGTGCAATAGATGAGTAGATGCAGTTAATAGAGTTACAGTGCAGTAGATGAGTTAATGCAGTTATTGAGGTTACAGTGCAGTAGATGAGTAGATGCAGTTAATAGAGTTACAGTGCAGTAGATTAGTTAATGCAGTTATTGAGGTTACAGTGCAATAGATGAGTAGATGCAGTTAATAGAGTTACAGTGCAGTAGATTAGTTAATGCAGTTATTGAGGTTACAGTGCAATAGATGAGTAGATGCAGTTAATAGAGTTACAGTGCAGTAGATAAGTTAGTGCAGTTATGAAAGTGGTCCATTAGTGCAAATGAGCATATTTCAGATGTGCAAGTGAGCAGTATAGAGTGCAAATGGTACTGTGCGTGTGTAAACAGTCCGGTAGAGCAGATAACATGAAGTACTGGTGTGTACAGTTCAGTCATGCATGCAGCCCTGTAGTGCAGTGTAAACAATGTTGTAGCAGCATTGAAGGTAAAGGTAAGAGAGGCAGTGGAATCAGTGGGGGGCAGAGTTCAATAATGAAACAGCTCTGGGAAAAAAGCTGTTTCTAGTCTGCTGGTTCTTGTCCGGAGGCACCGGAAGCGCCTACCGAAAGGCAGGAGAGTAAACAGTCTATGAGCGGGGTGAGAGGAGTCCTTGAGAATGCTGCGAGCTTGACGCAGACAGCATTTCTTCTGGATGTCCTCAATGGGAGAAAGTGTAGTCCCTGTGATGCGCTGGGCTGTTATCACCACCCGCTGCAGTGCCTTGCGCTCAGCAACAGAACAGATCCCGTACCAGACTGTGACACAGTTGGTCAGGATGCTCTCTATCGTGCAGCGATGGAAGTTCACCAAGATAGTTGAAGACAGTTGGTTCTTCTTCAGTGTCCTCAGAAAGAAGAGACGCTGGTGAGCCTTCTTGACCAGGCATGAGGTGTTGGTGGTCCAGGACAGGTCCTCCGAAATATGAGTCCCCAGGAACTTAAAACTGGAAACACGTTCAACAGCCATCCCATTAATGTGGATGGGATCGTGTGTGCCTCCTTTCGCCTTCCTGAAGTCCACGATGATCTCCTTTGTCTCGGAGGTGTTAAGGAGCAGGTTGTTGTCTGAGCACCATTTGGCTAGGTGCTGGACCTCCTCCCTGTATGCAGTCTCATTGTTGTTGCTGATGAGACCAATCACCGTTGTATTGTCTGCAAACTTGATGAAGGAGTTAGATCCGTTCACAGGCCTGCAGTCGAGTGTGAAAAGGGAGTAGAGAAAGGGGCTCAGTACGCAGCCCTGTGGTACACCAGTGTTGAGGGTGGTGGAGCAGATGTGGCCTAACCTAACAATCTGAGGCCTGTTCGTCAGGAAGTCCATAATCCAGTTACAGGTAGGGTTGTTAATGCCTAGGTTTCCAAGTTTGACGATTAGCTTGGAAGGGATGACGGTATTGAAAGCAATTCTTTAAGTTGTAAATTTAGACACTGAAGTTCCATCACAAAGCCTTAAGCCCCCTCTTTACAACCCAACACATGTCTGTCTGAAGCCCAAATCCCAGCTAAATATCTCAAACACTGCACAGAAGCAACAGCTCAAGCAAAGCAAGCAGGACAGAGCTTATAACCGTAACAGACCCTGAACTAAGAGAAGTCTTCTTGAGCGGGCATGAACACCAAGAGAAGACCCTGCGCACATCTCCTGTGTATACAGATCATCATGCGCAAGTACACACACACAATTCACAAACCTCCACAAAGACTTCAACCAGATTCAACAAAAGCATAACAAGCGTTCATACAAACACACAAGCTTAAACCTGCAAGATATGTCAAGTCCAATAAACACAAACAAACTAAACACTGCACAATATATGACAGAAACCTGTCCCTATTACTGAGACTTTACATTAGTGCTTAGCTTTTTCTAATACAACTAGATATAACTTTCATTTTCATCTTTTCTTTTAACCTGTTTGCTAACAGCTCAGCTGGAAATGCTTAGGCAATACAATGCACAATTTGTGTCATGCCACTAAAGCCCACTTAAACTGAAATGAAGAGAGAGAGAGCAGGTGGGTGCTGAAGGGGATTGTGGGATTGTCTGAGGTCTGGTCTGTTCAGCATTCAGCTCAGAGTCGACTGCAGAGCTGATGATGTCATCAGAGAGGGACATACAGCACTAACACAAGAGCCGTTGTCATGGTTACAACACAGCTGCAGTGCAGCGCACACATGATGATGGAAAACATCACATTAACTTATTCTGGAATCAAATGAACAGATTCACGCAAAAAAAACACTATGAACAACACACACACACACACACACTTCTCTGAAAAATGATTTCATTCATTTAAGCCAATGAGAGTGAGTAACTCAGATCACGGTGTGTGTGCGCGTGTGTGTGTTGTAGGACAGTGAGAGACAGTGTTTTCCCACGCTTGCTTGCCCTCATTCAGTGAATGATGCTCATATGGTTGTCATGGAAACTATCAGGATCTGACAGGATGGTTGCATAGCAACTGACATCAGCAGCCACACAAAAAAGATGATGAAAGAGAAACAAATGAAGATCTTCAGATTTATGAATGTGTGTGTGTGTGGGTGTGAGAGAGAGAGATCACAGCAGTCTAAAACATCACACACACACACACACACACACACACACTAATGCAGGCGCTCACAGTTTTTCTCGATCTAACACACAATTCATGAAACAATTCACCATTTCCTCACAACTATAAACACATTCTCAAGAACGAAACACCAACTTGTACAAACCCCAAACAAAAATCTCCTCATTTTGGTATAACCAAAGTTAACCAGAACATCATATAATGAACTCATGTGTCAAGATGTAAACTCAAACAGCACATTTATCCATCAGTAAACATTCAGAAGTAAAACTGATGAAACAACGATCAGAATCTCAGGATGATATCAACAGGAGCTCATCCCAGAATCCTCCGCAGGGCTTTACACTACAGTATCATCACAGTACACACTTTATATCACAGATAACTCCAGTAAACTCTAGCACATGTTCACCCTCAGTTCAAGTTTTTTGGTAGCATTTTTGACATATTTTGTATTTTTGCAGAACTACTTACAAAAAAAGACCAAGCATACAAGTATCCTGTAATGAAATTGGGCCAAAGGTGCATAGGATGCCATGTTTATTTATAGATGTATGCAATTGTGTATTGTGTATATTGTGTATTGTGTTGCATACCTGACCGATCGGTTCTGACTTCTATCTCTTTTCTACTCTTTCCACCTCCGCTCTGTATACTTTGGTGGGCTTTGAGACCAGTTTCTTATTGCACTTGTGCTTTTTGTTGTCCTTATGTTGTCCCAACTGCTTCCATTGTTTAGCTCATCTGTAAGTCACTTTGGTTAAAAGTGTCCGCTAAATGACTAAATGTAAATGTTTATATTGTTTTTGAACTTTACTGAGATTGCTTACAGTAACAGTGATGTCATTTAAAAAAAAAATCCTAAAGCTCATTGTTGCATTTTTCTTTTAGGTTGTGTATTGGCCAGATTCCCTCCACTGGCCCTTGTCAATCATGGCCTCCTTATAATCCTAACCCTGTGAATTCTGTCTCTCGCTCTCCTTCTATAGCTGGTGTGTGTTGAACGCACAGGGTCTGCTTTCACATCATTCACTGGTGGTGGGTGAGGAGAGACTCCCTCATGTGATTGTAAAGCGCTTTGGGTGTACAGCAATACACGATAAAGTGTTATAAAGTATATGCCTCATTCATTCATACTGTAATAAACACTGAGCTGTCAAATGACTCAATTCTTGGATCCCAGTAACAGTGTTTTGAAGTGATGTCACCAGTGTGTAAGACTGTTGCAGTGTGAGTGTTTCTGATGGCTTGTGTGTCATGTTTAGGACATTTAGCTTTTACAGCAAGTTTTAATGGTTTTGAGTGGAGAACTTCATTTTGACCCGAAAATATGACTTTAAGGGAATTGGGTGAGAAGTTGTGGATTAATATGTAGAGTTTCCAGAAACGAGCCATAATATCAAGAAATGTGTTTAAGCAATGAGAACAAATGTACACAAACATGTGAATGTAACCACGCACGCACACACACACACACACACACACACACACACACACACACACACGCACGCACACTCGCACACACACACACACACACACCCGCACACACACACACACACACACACACACGCACACACACTCGCACGCACACTCGCACGCACACACACACACACACTCGCACACACACACACACACACACACTCGCACACACACACACTCGCACACACACGCACACACACTCGCACACACACACACACTCGCACACACATGCACACACATGCACACACACTCGCACACGCACGCACACGCACTCGCACACACACACACACAAACACTCACTCACACACGCACGCACACACGCATGCACACACATGCACGCGCGCACACACACACGCACACACAGGCGCACACACACACACTCGCACACACACACACACACACACACACACTCGCACACACGCACACACTCGCACACGCACCCACGCACACACGTATACACGCACGCACGCACAAACACACACTCGCACACACACTCGCACACGCACGCACGCACACACACTCGCACACACACTCGCACACACACACACACTCGCACACACTTGCACACGCACGCACACACTCACACACACACTCACACACACACTCGCACACACACTCGCACACGCACGCACACACACACACACTCGCACACACACACACAAACAGTCACGCACACACATGCACTCGCACACACACGCACACACAGGCGCACACACTCGCACGCACACACACACACACACACTCGCACACGCACACACGCACGAACGCACACACGCACAAACACACAAAGAATGTGTAAGTTCCTATGACAGAACTGCTGTTAGTCTAGTTATGGAGCAGTATGAGAAATGTTGATATTATATAAATCATGAACAGTTATAAACAGCAGATTTTAAACGGACAGATACGAATGACCTTTCATGTAATGTTAGTATTTCATTCACCAGACACAAACCAGCTGTTATTGTTGTGGAGTCCAGGAGGGAAACAGTGTCATTTTTAAGAGTTACAGAATGAATGATGATCTGACAGACAAGACAAACAAAACAAACACTAAAAGACTATTAAAATATCCATATATTCACTGATATATCTATCTGTCACTATAACACACACACACACACGTGTAATGATTCTTTAGAGACCAGTCACAGTTTAATGATCCTCTTGATATACATATTATAATGCTTTATAAAACTGCAGCGTGAGATCACACACAGACACATACTGAAGAACCACACACACACACACACACACACAGCTGTAGAAATCAGTGAGTTCAAGACAACAGCAGCTCTGAACATGCAGACGCGCAACACAACACTGCAGCATTTAAACACACACACACACTGCAGCTGTCTTACCTTAGTGGTCACTATACACAGGCAGTCCATGACAGGACTGAAGCGACCGAAGCGCTGTTTCCCCCCCTCCCCGTCTCACCCTACGCCTGTCGACCCTCCTCTAGCGCTCACTCACCCGTCTCACAGCACAGAGACAGAGAGAGAGAGAGAGACAGAGAGACATGAGGGGTGACTGTTGCCATGGCAGCAAACAGCTGCGGCTCTGGCAACAGTAGAGCTGTTGTCATGGAGACTGAAAGAGGGTGTTACCATGTGCAGCCGTGACGACACAGGTCAAAGTTCAAAGCCAAACTATCTTAAAGCTTAGATGAGGAATAGAGGTGAGCAAGAGAGCTTTGAAAGAATTAAAGGGGGAAACTCCGCCCACCATTTTGAGCCACGCCTCCAAAAGTCTCATTCAGTAGTGCCAGCTCGGAACACAACATCCTCAACACAAACAACTTATTTATTGTTGCTGCCATTGAGTTTATTTAGTGTTGACAGACAGACACGCACGCGCACACACAAACCTACCAGTCCATGTGTGTGTGTTCTTCCTAATGACTGATTCTCAAACACAGTCAGCTCATAAAACTCCTGAATATCTGTGAAAGGAAAACACATGCACATCAGGCACAAGTGATTCAAGTGTAAACCGACTAAAGCTTGAATGCAATGAAGATCTGTATTTAATCAGTGAACGCATGCTGTGTTGCTACACACCTAACAGAAACAATACATAGTTTCAGGGCTCAGTATAAGTATGTGAATATAGATCCAGCATGAGTGTGTATTAAAAGTGTCTAAAGATCTGACTGACAGTTTCATTCACACTCATTAACCAATCACACTGAGGTAAAGTGTCAAAACCAGCCCCCACAGTTATGCGTTTCCTGCTAGAGATCTGTCTAATCTGATGTAAAGTCTTAAATCTCTCAATGTCAGATTACACGCTAAATATAGAAAGAGTGATCAGTGTGTGTGTGTGTGTGTGTGTGTGTGTGTGTTTGCTCACCCAGTAAAGCCTGAAACAGGTCACTCTGAAAGATGCTTAAAAGTCTCTCAGCACGACACCTCAAACCTTCATCACATACTGACTGACACGCCTCCATAGCCTGCAGAGCACGATCTGTATCTAACACACACACACACACACAGAGAAACTGAAATATATAATGTACACGACACACAAACACACACACACACAGATACTGAAATATAAACAAACACAGAGAAACTGAAATATATATACAACACACACACACACACACAGAGATACTGAAATATAAACAAACACAGAGAAACTGAAATATATATACAACACACACACACACACACACACACACAGAGATACTGAAATATAAACAAACACAGAGAAACTGAAATATATATACAACACACACACACACACACAGAGATACTGAAATATAAACAAACACAGAGAAACTGAAATATATATACAACACACACACACACACACACACACACACAGAGATACTGAAATATAAACAAACACAGAGAAACTGAAATATATATACAACACACACACGCACACACAGAGATACTGAAATATAAACAAACACAGAGAAACTGAAATATATATACAACACACACACAGATACTGAAATATACACAAACACAGAGAAACTGAAATAAAAAAAAACATAAACAAACACAGAGAAACTGAAATATATATACAACACACACACACACACACACACAGATACTGAAATATAAACAAACACAGAGAAACTGAAATATATATACAACACACACGCACGCACGCACACACACAGGCGCACACACTCGCACACGCACACACACACACATACTCGCACACACATGCACACACACACACACACGCACACACACTCGCACACACACACACACACACACACAAATATAAACAAACACAGAGAAACTGAAATAAATACACAACACGCACGCAGAGAGAAACAGAAATATATACAGAACACACACAGACTATTCACAACACTTAGAAATGTATATACACAGCACAGATGTAACAGGGTGGGTCATGTGTGTAACCGTGACCTCTGACCCCGTTCACATTAACATGATTGACAGTAGTAACAGGAAAACACATCTGAGCAGTGTAGCAGACACACAAACACACGTGAATAAGAGCAGAATGTGTCTCACCTTCTCTTGTGAGAGGCATGTCGGCACTGTCGTGGTCTCATCTGAGCCGTCTGCTGTCTGATCCTCCGTTTAAATCTCTTTAAAGCTTTAACGCTGGTGCTCATGGGAAACAGAGTTCAGATGCTGCCTTCAACTCAAAAGGCCTCAAGAATGGAAATGTTCTCAGATACATTTATTCATTTGGCAGACGCTTTTATCCAAAGTGACTTACAAGTAGTTTTATACAGTGTCACATTACTGCAGAGCAATCAGGGGTAAGGTGCCTTGCTCAAGGGCCCTTCAGTCATGACCTGCTGGCACTGAGATTAGAACCAGCAACCTTCTGATCACAAGAACAACGGTCTCACCCCCAGGACAGCTGACCTCAGCTGTGTTGAGTTTGTATGTTTTTACATAGACATAATGATTTTAATACCGTGTAAAGTGCTGCTTTAGGGATTTTCACACTCATAAGCAACTGTATTAAAACTCTGGTTTTATTCATGTTCCTTAATAACCTTAACTTTCATTCTGATTTCTATTTCTACACGTGTACATTATAATTAGATTTCATCCTTTATGTTTTTTATATCTGTATTACAGTTGTTATTTTGCTTCTTAAAACCTCTTCCTTTATTGCTAGTTAATTTCATAGATCTTATATCAGTCTGATGATTTTTTTTATTCAGTCTAATGATATTTCCCATCACCCCCAAACAAACATGTGCATGACACTACAGTGAAAGGTTTGACCAACTTACGCACATTTTTATTTAATGAGGGGCAGTAAAATGTCCACAAAAATATATATAATTGTCATGATATTTCACGGTGTTCGTAAGGACATTTTACACTCTGAACACACTCACACCGCTGGTAAATTCTGTTGACATCATGTGTGTGTTTATTCTAAAACATGTCGGTTTGTGTTGTTTTGTTCAGAGAGTTTCAGAGCTCTCATGATGTCACAATCCAGACGCTCCTGTAGAGACACACACACTAAAGGAAAGACACACAGACGACACTGAAGTGATGCTGGGAGAACTGGGTGCGCCCAGAGGAACTGTGGGAGGAGTTCACACACGGACTCCTGGAGAATAAATTTGTTCATCTCTGCCATTCAAACCCTCCACTCGGCTACCAAACACAAGACAAGAGTCAGTCTGTTTCTCTTAGAACATCATCGATCTCATCCACTAGAGGTCGCCACTCCAGCACTTCATCCAGACACACTTCCTCTTCCTGTCTGAGAAAACTCACTTCCTGTTAGAGGACGAGCCTTTATGGAACACGTAAATCGGCCTCTGAAATCCTATGAAAGCAGCAGAGTTCAGAACCAGCAGCAGATTCACAAAATATAAAACGAGAGACAGACAGGTACCTTTATGACAGTTATGAACCGTTTCCAAAAGCTCGTAGCAGTTGAATCCCACATCTGAGGTCAAGTATGAGCTGAAGTGATCCGGCTTGAGTCTGATACTGCTGTAGTTTCTGTGTGTCACCTCCTGAAGACACAAAACACACTGTTATACAACTAGACTGCCTTTTGTGACCTTGACCAGGTGTTTTTGCGTACGTGTGTGTGTGTGTGTGTTACCGTAAGTCTTTTGCGGCGGGAGTACGAGCTCCAGGGCTGAGGCTCGAGAATCAGAAGTCCTCCAGGTAACAGGTGTCTATAGATGCGGTGAAATAGTCTCTGGATTCCAACGTCACCAAAATTCAGATGAACCCATTTAGTCAAACTCAGACAGAGAATGACATCATACTCCTCACGCTGTGACATCACAGCCGCATCACTGTCTGGCACATAATTACCCTGTACACAACACAACCACCAGTCACAAAATCTCATAAACAGGACGCTCTAAAAGTATCTCCAAATCTGACCTTCTAAAGGTGCAGAGACAGAAAGAGACAGACAGAGAGCGTGTTTGATTTAGACAAAAATATGCTCTCTCTCGCTCTCTCAATTCAATCTCAATGTAAGGTTGCTTTATAAGCCTCACAAACTGTACCTCGTATTGCCAAAGCATTTGCAGCTGGGCTGCGTACAAATAGTGCAATATGTAAACAAACGAAAAGAAAGATAATGAACGTGACCTGATATGGTGACCCATACCCGAAATGTGACCTGTGCATTTAACCCATCCAGAGAGTAGTGAACACAAACACCCGGAGCAGTGGGCATTGCACGCATACACACAGTACTGTATCACACACACGCATACACATACACAGTACAGTATTGCACGCACACACACAGTACTGTATCACACACACGCATACACATACACAGTACAGTATTGCACGCACACACACAGTACTGTATCACACACACGCATACACATACACAGTACAGTATTGCACGCACACACACAGTACTGTATCACCCATACACATAAAGTACAGTATTGCATGCACACACACACACAAACACACAGACAGTACTGTAACACACAGTACAGTATCACACGCGCACATACAATACTGTAGCACGCACGCGAGAGTACACACACGGAGCACACAAGCGCGCACACACACAGTACTGTAGCACGGACGCAAGCACACACACACGGAGCACACACACAGTACTGTAGCACGCACGCGAGAGCACACACACGGAAGCACACAAGCGCGCACACACACAGTACTGTAGCACGGACGCAAGCACACACACACGGAGCACACACACAGTACTGTAGCACGCACGCGAGAGCACACACACGGAAGCACACAAGCGTGCACACACACAGTACTGTAGCACGGACGCAAGCACACACACACGGAGCACACACACAGTACTGTAGCACGCACGCGAGAGCACACACACGGAAGCACACAAGCGCGCACACACACAGTACTGTAGCACGGACGCAAGCACACACACACGGAGCACACACACAGTACTGTAGCACGCACGCGAGAGCACACACACGGAAGCACACAAGCGCGCACACACACAGTACTGTAGCACGGACGCAAGCACACACACACGGAGCACACACACAGTACTGTAGCACGCACGCGAGAGCACACACACGGAAGCACACAAGCGCGCACACACACAGTACTGTAGCACGGACGCAAGCACACACACACGGAGCACACACACAGTACTGTAGCACGCACGCGAGAGCACACACACGGAGCACACAAGCGCGCACACACACAGTACTGTAGCACGGACGCGAGCACACACACACGGAGCACACACACAGTACTGTAGCACGCACGCGAGAGCACACACACGGAAGCACACAAGCGCGCACACACACAGTACTGTAGCACGGACGCGAGCACACAAACACAGTACAGTATCACACACATGCACGTGCACACACACAGTACTGTAGCACGCACGCGAGAGCACACACACGGAAGCACACAAGCGCGCACACACACAGTACTGTAGCACGGACGCAAGCACACACACACGGAGCACACACACAGTACTGTAGCACGCACGCGAGAGCACACACACAAGGCACACAAGCGCGCACACACACAGTACTGTAGCACGCACGCGAGAGCACACACACACAGAGCACACAAGCGCGCACACACACAGTACAGTATCACACACATGCACGTGCACACACACAGTACTGTAGCACGGACGCAAGCACACACACAGTACTGTAGCACGCACGCGAGAGCACACACACACACAGTCCATTATCACACGCACGCACGGTACTGTAGAACACACACAGTACAGTATCACACACACGCACTGCACTGTAGTACACACACACACAGTACTGTAGCACACACACAGTACAGTATAACACGCACGCAGTGCACTGTAGTACACACACACACACACACACACACAGTACAGTATCGAACGCACACACTGTTCTGTAGCACACACACACACACAGTACTTTAGTACACAGTACATTATAACACGCACTGTACTGTAGCACACACACAGTACATTATCACACACACTGTACTGTAGCACACACACACAGTACTGTAGCACACACACACACACAGTACAGTATAACACGCACGCAGTGCACTGTAGTACACACACACACACACAGTACAGTATCGAACGCACACACTGTACTGTAGCACACACACAGTACTTTAGTACACAGTACATTATCACACGCACTGTACTGTAGCACACACACAGTACAGTATCACACACACGCAGTGCACTGTAGCACACACACAGTACAGTATCACACACACGCAGTGCACTGTAGTACACACACACAGTACAGTATCGAACGCACACACTGTACTGTAGCACACACACACACAGTACTTTAGTACACAGTACATTATCACACGCACTGTACTGTAGCACACAGACACAGTACTTTAGTAAACAGTACAGTATCACACACACTGTACTGTAGCACACACAAGCACACGCACACTGTACTATAGCACACACACACACAGTACAGTATAACACACACACAGTGCATTGTAGTACACACATACACACACACACACACAGTATTGTAGCATACAGTACAGTATCAAACGCACACACTGTACTGTAGCACACACAGTACAGTATCACACGCACTGTACTGTAGCACACACACACACACACACAGTACAGTATAACACGCATGCAGTGCACTGTAGCACACACAAGCACAGTACAGTATCACACACACTGTACTGTAGCACACACACACAGTACTGTAGCACACACACACACACACAGTACAGTATAACACGCATGCAGTACACTGTAGCACACACAAGCACAGTACAGTATCACACGCACTGTACTGTAGCACACACACACACACACACACAGTACAGTATAACACGCATGCAGTGCACTGTAGCACACACAAGCACAGTACAGTATCACACACACTGTACTGTAGCACACACACACAGTACTGTAGCACACACACACACACACACACACAGTACAGTATAACACGCACGCAGTGCACTGTAGTACACACACACACACACACAGTACAGTATCGAACGCACACACTGTACTGTAGCACACACAGTACAGTAGCACACACACACACACACACAGTACTTTAGTACACAGTACAGTATCACACGCACTGTACTGTAGCACACACACACAGTACTGTAGCACACACACACACACACACACACAGTACAGTATAACACGCACGCAGTGCACTGTAGTACACACACAGTACTGTAGCATACAGTACAGTATCGAACGCACACACTGTACTGTAGCACACACACACACACACAGTACTGGATTACACACCTGCAGGAAGAAGACGTTTGAAGGGAACAGGCCGGGGATGTGAGGCATCATGGGAGCAGATGCGATGGGTCCTCTGCAGCGTGTGAAAGAGAGAGGAAACCTGCGGAAGGCTTGAACCTGCTCCAGCTTCATAACCGGTGGTAACCCTTCACATGTCACCTCTGACCCTTCACCCGTCTTTCCGCTCACATCCGTCTCGGTTCTGTGGCTCTCCTCCTGTCCACACAGCTCTGACAGAAAATGCCGAAGGTTCTGTCTGGCAGCGTGCACCAGCTCCTCTTCAATATCCACACCCAGGATGCAGGCGGGACTCCAGTATCGGGCGATCGCTAAGGTGATGTGACCCGTGTTACAGCCGACGTCAAGAACTTTTTTGTCGTGAAACCATTCAGGTTTAAAGACGCCCAATCTCGGGTCGGCATTCAGCGCTGGCGTGTGGTAACCGTAATAACGGCTGCAGGTGCCGTACTGGAAGTTACGCTGCGGTCTACGTCGGTTCTGCTGGATTCTCCGAGTCACAGAGGGAAAAGCTCCAGTGCCTCCGCCGACGACAGGAGTGTGAAACGCTTGACTCTGTGCTTTCTCTGCGATCGTCTGCTTTGTGGTCGGAGTCGGCGTGATTGACAGGCGATCCGAGCGGCTGTTGGTCCGTCTGCGCTTCCTATGTTTGGACGGCTGAATAGCAGAGCCGCCGGGTCTGGGCTGGGTCTGAAGGGCGGAGCTAGATGAGGAGGGGTGGGACCGTCTTCGTGGCAGTATGGGCTGCACCACTTCGTCTCTACAGTTGATGGAGGTGTTGAGTTCGTAAGGACGCGGCGACTCCTTCACTGCCTTCACTGCGCTCTCTGCAGACACATCGGCCTGTGTCCCCGACGCGCTAACAGGAGACAACGACGAGCCTGACACCGCCCCCTCGCTGACCTTTGACTTCTCTCCATCCGATTGGTCAAGCTGCCCAATGAGGCCTACCACCACAGCTCCATGGTGTCGATTGCGATGTCTGCGCCTGCTCTTTACAGGAGAAACCAACACGCCCGTGGCCGCATCTCCACTGCTTCCGTTTAAATTCAGAGGGTCTGTGATGTCCTTTGGGATCAGAATCTCCACAGGGTCTCTGTTTTTCACAGGAAGAGGTGACGATTTGGGTGTCTGGGCGTTTATTGCCTTGTTGACCTTCTCATCCAAAAGACTGTTGAGATTTAAGGGATCGAAGATATTCCCACCTAGCAGGAAGTTGGTGGGTAGCACGGAGTCGCATTCCGAGTTGGCACGCCGCCTGCGTTTGCTGAGGCCCGGATGTTTGAATCCCACATTTACACTGTAACGCCGTTTATTTAGCTTCTGCTGCGGCTGCGCGGCTGCTTGTGACTGAAGAGCCTTTTTAATCTGTAAGGAGCCCTCAACAAGCCCCCCTTCAAGGGCCATGTGATTGCCAGCGAGTTCTGTTAGCACCATGTCGGTGGTCCCCGCTTCCTGGAGGATGATGGCTGGTCTCTGCAGCATCTCGCTACTGTTGGGAAGCTCACTTTGTACGGACATCATTCAGCATCAGATTCTGTTTAGAAAGACAATCAAAATATAAGCACCACAGTCCCACCACATCATGACAGAACAGTCACAACTCACACACATGCTACAGAACTGCACACACTACACAGAACACACGCATGCACTATACAGAACACATGCATGCACACACGCACTATACAGAACACACGCATGCACACACGCACTATACAGAACACACGCACTATACAGAACACACGCACTATACAGAACACACGCATGCACACACGCACTATACAGAACACACGCATGCACGCACTATACAGAACACACGCACGTACACACGCACTATACAGAACGGAACGCACACACGCACTATACAGAACACACGCATGCACACACGCACTATACAGAACACACGCATGCACGCACTATACAGAACACACGCACGTACACATGCACTATACAGAACGGAACGCACACACGCACTATACAGAACACACGCATGCACACACGCACTATACAGAACACACGCACGTACACACGCACTATACAGAACGGAACGCACACACGCACTATACAGAACACACACATGCACACACGCACTATACAGAACACACGCATGCACACACGCACTATACAGAACACACGCATGCACGCACTATACAGAACACACGCACGTACACACGCACTATACAGAACGGAACGCACACACGCACTATACAGAACACACGCATGCACACACGCACTATACAGAACACACGCATGCACGCACTATACAGAACACACGCACGTACACACGCACTATACAGAACGGAACGCACACACGCACTATACAGAACACACGCATGCACACACGCACTATACAGAACACACGCACGTACGTACACACGCACTATACAGAACGGAACGCACACACGCACTATACAGAACACACGCATGCACGCACTATACAGAACACACGCACGTACACACGCACTATACAGAACGGAACGCAAACACGCACTATACAGAACACACGCATGCACACACGCACTATACAGAACACACGCACGTACACACGCACTATACAGAACGGAACGCACTATACAGAACACACGCATGCACACACGCACTATACAGAACACACGCATACACGCACTATACAGAACACACGCATGCACACATGCACTATACAGAACACACGCATGCACACACGCACTACACAGAACACACGCATGCACACACGCACTATACAGAACGGAACGCACACACGCACTATACAGAACGGAACCCACACACGCACTATACAGAACGGAACCCACACACTCACTATACAGAACGGAACGCACACACGCACTGTACAGAACGGAACCCACACACGCACTGTACAGAACGGAACCCACACACGCACTATACAGAACGGAACGCACACACGCACTATACAGAACGGAACGCACACACACACTATACAGAACGGAACGCACACACACACTATACAGAACGGAACGCACACACACACTATACAGAACGGAACGCACACACACACTATACAGAACGGAACGCACACACACACTATACAGAACGGAACGCACACACACACTATACAGAACGGAACGCACACACACACTATACAGAACGGAACGCACACACACACTATACAGAACACACGCATGCACACACGCACTACACAGAACACACGCATGCACACACGCACTACACAGAACGGAACGCACACACGCACTATACAGAACGGAACCCACACACGCACTATACAGAACGGAACCCACACACTCACTATACAGAACGGAACGCACACATGCACTGTACAGAACGGAACCCACACACGCACTATACAGAACGGAACGCACACACGCACTATACAGAACGGAACGCACACACACACTATACAGAACGGAACGCACACACACACTATACAGAACGGAACGCACACACACACTATACAGAACGGAACGCACACACACACTATACAGAACGGAACGCACACACACACTATACAGAACGGAACGCACACACACACTATACAGAACGGAACGCACACACACACTATACAGAACGGAACGCACACACACACTATACAGAACGGAACGCACACACACACTATACAGAACGGAACGCACACACACACTATACAGAACGGAACGCACACACACACTATACAGAACAGAACGCACACACACACACTATACAGAACGGAACGCACACACACACTATACAGAACGGAACGCACACACACACTATACAGAACGGAACGCACACACACACTATACAGAACGGAACGCACACACACACTGTACAGAACGGAACGCGCACACACACACTGTACAGAACGGAACGCACACACACACTATACAGAACGGAACGCACACACACACTGTACAGAACGGAACGCACACACACACTGTACAGAACGGAACGCACACACACACTGTACAGAACGGAACGCACACACACACTGTACAGAACGGAACGCACACACACACACACTGTACAGAACGCACACACACACTGTACAGAACGGAACGCACACACACACTGTACAGAACGGAACGCACACACACACACACTGTACAGAACGCACACACACACTGTACAGAACGGAACGCACACACACACAAACACACTGTACAGAACGGAACGCACACACACACTATACAGAACGGAACGCACACACACACTATACAGAACGGAACGCACACACACACTATACAGAACGGAACGCACACACACACTGTACAGAACGGAACGCGCACACACACTATACAGAACGGAACGCACACACACACTGTACAGAACGGAACGCACACAGTGCACGGAAGTGACTTACTTGAATAAAGTTGTCCAGTTAATATAGCTCTGTAGACTTTAGGGTTAATGTACTAATCTGACATTAATATAACAGCCGCGCATTCTCCCCTAGCCAATGTAAACAGCCACGCCCCCAGGAGGGACTATTCACAGCTCATGAATAATGCAGCAGAACGCGATTCCTCGATGAATCTCCTCCCCCGATACACACAAACACACTAAATAATACACACTGCGCGATCGCTTCTCACGCTGCCAGTATGTGCGTAAGAAGAAAACACTCAAATAACGTGCACGATCACTTTAAAACGTCACCGAGGCCAGAACAAGCGCATATGCTCTAGCAATGGAAACACAGCTATACATCTGAAACTCGTTCCGGAAACCACGAATTTTTAAAAGCGCTCGCGCTCGCGAGTGTGTGTTTGTGCGTGATTCGCTCTGTGGCACAGCAGTCCCACGCGTTTAAATACTTAACCACATCGCGAGACTGAGAGACAGCCGATCGAGCCAATGACAAAGCGGGAAGTTTCATAAAGCCCCAGAACAACAAATAGCGAACCTCAAGAGGAAGGCATGTGCTCACTGTCACCGCCCCTCGCTGTATAGGTATCCAGCGGACTGCCTGCGCTCAGACTCAAACTAATCTCTGTCATGAACATCTACTAAAAACATCGTGACCACAACAAACTTATTTTTATTCATGTATTTATTTTACGGTGCTGTTGTACGAACGATCAGGGACTGGTCAACGCTCGCATGTGTAAAAAACCCGCGACTGAGTTTCTCAAGATTGTTTTATTAAAATCTCAATTTATGATATAAAAAGACGAACACGTGCGTCAAATGGAAACGTTAATACGCGAGGTTTATACTTTTAACGTTAACAGCGAGATTTAAAGACCCCCCCCCCCATGTCTGCAGAAGCAAGTGATCATTGGGAAATGTAGTTTAACGTATGTATAATAAAATACAAGTAATCGTTTTCCAAAACTTTTACTGAATCACACTGCAAACGCCCATGTACAGCCTATACAGAATCGGTGTTGCCGGTTAAAATTATAATAATTATATGAGTTTACAAAATGACCAAGCCTACCAATGTTTGTCAGTGTATTTTAGCCATCTGTTAACATGAAAATCGACCAACATGAGATTATTAAACCTACCAGTGATTTCCGCTGAAGTATTTTTATTAGTTGAGTTGCGGAACTTCTCAGAAACTCTATTTCATATTTTTGCTCATACTCATTTATTGTGTTTTATATGGTGGATTTTTCAGATGAATCTGCTCTTGGGTTAATTGTTTTTGACTACAACACATACCTAACATTCCACAAATACACCGGACATTAGCAGACATATGCAAATGTGTTGATGAGGAATATAAGATCAGATGAATTTACATTGGCGTGTACTTCGTGCGCGCGCGTTTAACAGTGTCATGTGACAAACATGTTGTAGCGTCTCGTGCCTTGGCTTGTTGACGGCCGTCGTGTGAAGTTATTTATTAGTTTATAAGTTTATAACGCAGATCTATAAGAGGAGAATGTTATTAATGTGTACACACACCGCAGATTGCCACAAGAGGGAGAGTGTTACTCATGGTTCTGCAGAAGATGAGCAGATACTCATAATACACTCTCAATGCAGTCTGTACAGTGAATTAATTTATATCTATATTCAGTCATATTTGCTTGACATTTCCCTCTAGTTGACATTCATGCGTTTGACGGACAAACATCTTTCTGTGAACTCAAGCTGAGGTTAGACGGAGATCTGATACTCAAAGAAATGAAAGCGCCTGTTTATCTGAATCTGGTCAATCAAACTAATTTAATTTCACCGGAACACAAGTGTTTGAATGTATGACCACTGATGGCATGTGTTGTTTCATATGTTTTTTCATGTCACGCAGGTCAATATAAATGTTTACATGGCAGTAAAGGCTTGATGAAGAAACCTGTGTAAAATGGGCTCCAAACATGAGAGGGAATGATGGAGAACAACTTGGAGGACAGTCAACGATTTCAAAGAAATCTTCATCTTTTTGTCCAGCTGTAAGAAGAGTGTCAATGAAATGATATTCATTATGAATGGATCACAAACTACAGTAACTCACTGACTGAAATCAGAATGTTGTGCTGTAAGGTTAAAGTGAGATGTGTGTGTGTGTGTGTGTTTAGTACGGCACAGCAGCTTCCTTCTGACAAAGTACAGAACACACACACACACACACACACACACACACACACACACACACACACACACACACACACACACACACACACACACAGTTATATGAAGTTAGAAAACAGGAAACCTGAACAATGGAGCAGAAATCTGTTTGTGTGTGTGGACAGGTTTGGTGCAACACATTTTTTTAAAATGTCCTCAAATAAAGTGAAACATGTGTGTGACTGAAGCGGTGTAGGAAATCTCATCATGTCAACAGATTATTGTGAGGCTTTAAGCCGTATGACAGATCAACACTAATGCAGCTTTTGTTTGATTTGTGTATGTGTAGAGATTCATGTGACTATGAGTGTGTGTGTGTGTGTGTGTGTGTAGAGATTAAGATTAATGTAAGTGTAAAATGTGTATGTGTGTGTAAGAGAGAAAGAGGAAATGAGTTTTGTTACAGCAGAGAGAGAGAGAGAGGAAAAGAGACAGAGATCCTGAAGAAGTCCAGATGAGTGTGTGAGAGAATCAACAGCAGCTGTGATCTGAGAAATCCACACGACAGACGGTGAGTTTTTCATTCACACATCACAAACACACAACACGCGTGACAATGACACAAGAACAGAACCTAAATAGAGCTCAACAGATTTGAACATGACAATCTGTCAAGTACAAACTCAACTCAACTTTATTTATATAGCGCTTTTTACCATTTCCATTGTTACAAAGCAGCTGTACGTGAAACATATCGACTATAAACATTCAAGTTTTACAATCTAAAAAAGATATTGAACACACAATACAGAATACAGACACGCACACACACAGGTTCATACACACCCACATGGATAAAACACAGACACACACAAAACACACACACACACACACACACACACACACTATAAGACTATAAACTCTTATATGTAATAATAAATTAATTAATCTGAATGTTACATTTAAAGTGATGTTAATAAATACAAAAAACTTTAAAGTCTGAAGCTGATGTCAGCAGGTCAGGCAAACAGTACAACAGTATAGAAACAGTGGCGAGGAACCCAAAACAAATAAACAAACGTAGCCTATCTGACACACATCTCCATCCTGTAGAGGGAATCTGTGTGTGTAAAACATGGTACAATAAGATTAATGTTATTAATTATATTATTATAAAAAAGTTGGTCATTAAAATTGAATGGTAGTTTTGTAGGACTAAAATGAAATGCTTAAAAAAAGTCAAATAAATATATTGACAATGCGTTCCAGTTAGACGCGCGCTCGTGCCCGCGGCTGTCATTGTTCTCCGGTAACGGGACAGGGATGCTGCGGTTAAGGGTTTGTGTGTGTGCGGGGGGAGGGGGCAGATAGCGGGGTAACAGTGAGGGTGATGATGGTGTTATTGTGCTGACATCACACCAGGGCTTTTCCTCGGGTCACGGCACGCGTGCGCGGGTCACAGTAATGATGATGAAGAGAGTGTGAACCCGCAGGTAGGTTTGTGTCTCTATTATCATGAATATGATGTAATGTCCTCTCTTTACAGTGTATGTCTGTGGTAACACGAGTTTGTGTCGCTCTTGTGTGCTCGATATGATAATCGTGTTGCTCTTCTAATCACGTTATTAATCTTTTGTTATGATACCGGCATCTGAATGAAGACGCGCGCCGGAAAGCGCGTTCACAGAGACAATGACAGGCGTCAGTGATCGATATTTCTGATGGACATGATTGTATAGATCGTGTTATATCGTTCGGCGGAGACTCGCAGTCGTGAAATCCTGTTGTTTCTCTCTCTCGTGGGTATCGCTTCGGTTCATATGTGTCACATTTAGGATGTTTATGTTTGTCGGCATCGGCTCATGTTTTATTCTCAGGGTTCAGGGTCGCGCGAGCTCTTTTGTGACTCGATCTCTCGCCCTACTTTCCGCTGCGCGTGTCCGTGTGCTGCGCTCGCGCGTATAGTGACCAGACAAAAGACTTGTTAACAGATGACTTTCGATCATATAAACATGTTTAATATTATTATTTACACTATATAAGTACAAATAAAATAACAAAAAAATACAATTAATTAAATAATGACGCATTTATTTCTAATCAGTATTTTACTTCTAATTAATCGCTTGACTTTCCAAGTTGAAATAGAGATATTGCTCTACACTTTGCGAAAGAAAAGTTGTCATATGTATATTAAATGTAAAAAATGTATCTACTTCCAGATTTTTGTCAGACCTAAAACACATGGATTGGATTTAAACATCAAGAACTCAATCTACATTTTCAGGACTTTACTGATTTCAAAAAAGCAATATACAATTTTTGTCTGTTTGTTCAAAGCTTTAATAGACATTACAGATTTGAGATGAATACAAACACACCAAGATGAAAGATGAAACTGATTTGTGATATCTGTGTGTGTGTGATCAGGTGTTGGGTGTTAGAGGACATCATGGCTCCTCGTCCATCATCAGGAGAGTTATGGGGGCTTCACCTTATGCCTCCTCGTATCCTGGTGGACTGCTGTCTACCCAACGGCATTCTGGTCAGTTTGGAGTGTTTGAGAGAAGCGCCGCTGATCAGCATCAAACAACAGCTGTTTACTGAAGCCCGCAAATACCCGCTGTACCACCTGCTTCAGGTAAATGCCCCTCGTAATGCCCCCTCACCCCCTGCTTCAGGTAAATGCCCCTCGTAATGCCCCCTCACCCCTGCTTCAGGTAAATGCCCCTCGTAATGCCCCCTCACCCCCTGCTGCAGGTCGATGCCCCTCGTAATGCCCCCTCACCCCCTCCCCCTCACCCCCTGCTGCAGGTCTATGCCCCTCGTAATGCCCCCTCACCACCTGCTGCAGGTCGATGCCCCTCGTAATGCCCCCTCACCACCTGCTGCAGGTCGATGCCCCTCTTAATTCCCCCTCACCCCCTGCTGCAGGTCTATGCCCCTCGTAATGCCCCCTCACCACCTGCTGCAGGTCTATGCCCCTCGTAATGCCCCCTCACCCCCTGCTGCAGGTCTATGCCCCTCGCAATGCCCCCTCACCCCCTGCTGCAGGTCGATGCCCCTCGTAATGCCCCCTCACCCCCTGCTGCAGGTCTATGCCCCTCGTAATGCCCCCTCACCCCCTGCTGCAGGTCTATGCCCCTCGCAATGCCCCCTCACCCCCTGCTGCAGGTCGATGCCCCTCGTAATGCCCCCTCACCACCTGCTGCAGGTCGATGCCCCTCGTAATGCCCCCTCACCACCTGCTGCAGGTCGATGCCCCTCTTAATTCCCCCTCACCCCCTGCTGCAGGTCTATGCCCCTCGTAATGCCCCCTCACCACCTGCTGCAGGTCTATGCCCCTCGTAATGCCCCCTCACCCCCTGCTGCAGGTCTATGCCCCTCGCAATGCCCCCTCACCCCCTGCTGCAGGTCGATGCCCCTCGTAATGCCCCCTCACCACCTGCTGCAGGTCGATGCCCCTCTTAATTCCCCCTCACCCCCTGCTGCAGGTCTATGCCCCTCGTAATGCCCCCTCACCACCTGCTGCAGGTCTATGCCCCTCGTAATGCCCCCTCACCCCCTGCTGCAGGTCGATGCCCCTCGTAATGCCCCCTCACCCCCTGCTGCAGGTCTATGCCCCTCGCAATGCCCCCTCACCACCTGCTGCAGGTCTATGCCCCTCGCAATGCCCCCTCACCCCCTGCTGCAGGTCGATGCCCCTCGTAATGCCCCCTCACCACCTGCTGCAGGTCTATGCCCCTCGTAATGCCCCCTCACCCCCTGCTGCAGGTCTATGCCCCTCGCAATGCCCCCTCACCACCTGCTGCAGGTCTATGCCCCTCGCAATGCCCCCTCACCCCCTGCTGCAGGTCGATGCCCCTCGTAATGCCCCCTCACCACCTGCTGCAGGTCTATGCCCCTCGTAATGCCCCCTCACCCCCTGCTGCAGGTCGATGCCCCTCGCAATGCCCCCTCACCCCCTGCTGCAGGTCGATGCCCCTCGTAATGCCCCCTCACCCCCTGCTGCAGGTCTATGCCCCTCGTAATGCCCCCTCACCCCCTGCTGCAGGTCGCTGCCCCTCGTAATGCCCCCTCACCCCCTGCTGCAGGTCTATGCCTCCTCACCCCCTTACGAATCTAAGGACACACCTCTGGTATTTGAAGACAGTAGGTAGAAGGAACAGGCGTGTCCTGTGGAATGTGTACTGGCAGCTGGTGATTGGCTGAGTTTCATCCTCTCTGATTGGTTGACAGGAAGAGTCGTGCTACATCTTTGTGGGTGTCACTCAAGAGGCAGAGAGGGAGGAGTTCTATGATGAAACCAGACGTCTGTGTGACCTACGACTCTTTCACCCCATCCTGAAGGTCATTGAGCCGCTGGGAAACAGAGAGGAGAAGATACTGAACAGAGAGATTGGTACTGTCAGAACATCAGTTCATAAGAAGCACCAACATGAAGAACAGATTCCTTCTCATCTTATTTACATCACATCCCGAACGTTTGGTTTTCGGCAAATGTATATTCCTTCTGTAAAACAAGCAATGATTTGGTTCTTCCAGCATGTAGAACCAGCGGTCAGTGATCTTTCAAGTTCATTAACTGTCCCTCTGTCTGGTCGGCACTGCAGAGATCATCTACTCAAACGTCTGTTAAATGTTTAAGTGTGACGGGATGACAGACGACGCTTCTGTTGTGTTCAGGTTTCGCTATAGGAATGCCCATCTGTGAGTTTGAGCTGCTGAAGGATCCAGAGGTCCAGGACTTCCGCCGGAACATTCTGAGCGTGTGCAGAGAGGCGGTGGAGGAGCGTGAGGGGGGAGGAGCTCACACGCAGGCGCTGTACGTCTACCCCCCAAATGTGGAGTCATCAGCTGACCTGCCGCAACACATCTACAGCAAACTCGACAAAGGTCCAAATCACAACACGTCTACAGCAAACTCCACAAAAATCTGAACTGTTTTAGCTCAGTAATGTCTGACATGTGTTTTCTGATCATGCTTATAAACATCGAATATCGTCAGTGTGTGTCAGTGAACTTTGACTCTTCCCGCAGGCCGTCTGATGGTCACAATCTGGGTGATCGTGTCTCCTTCGAACTCGAAGCAGAAGTACACGCTGAAGATCACACACGACTCACTCCCAGAGCAGCTGATAGCAGAAGCCATCCGTAAGAAGACGCGCAGCATGCATCTGTCCGCGCAGCAGCTGCGTCTTTGTGTGCAGGAGTATCAGGGTCAGTATATACTGAAAGTGTGTGGATGTGATGAATACCTGCTGGAGAAATATCCCCTGAGCCAATACAAGGTGTGTATCAACAGCACTTTCACACACTTTCTCAAACTCAGACACATTCATTAACATCAGACACACTTGTGTGTGTGTATGTGTGTAGTACATCAGGGGTTGCATCACACTGGCCCGTCTCCCTCACCTGATGTTAGTGAGTAAAGACAGTTTATACAGTCAACTTCCTGCCAGTGGATTCGTGGCTCCATCTTACAGTCGCCGCACGCCTCAGCCGAGCCCGTGTCCGGGCGGGGGGGACCCGGGGTCAACGCGCTCTCTCTGGGCCTTTAACACACATCTGAGAGTCCGACTGCTGTGCGCCACATACGTCAACGTCAACATCAGAGACATAGACAAGGTGAGACAGACTGGAGGTTCTCCCGTACCCGGCATTGTTTGACACAGCTTGACCTGTTACATTTTATGCCCCGAAACGAAGTGCGTTTAACAGCAAGCTTTGTTGAAATATGCTGCATTTTATGATTGCTTGAGGTGATAATCAAACAAATAGTTACATGTAAGCCAACACAGTTGGCAGTGAACACACAAGAAAATATATGAATAGCACAGACAGTGCTGACTTGGAGTTGTTGGAGATCAATAGTCCAAAACAGACGACTGTGTGTGGTAAGCGGCACGGCCTGCTGTTGGATGAGTGCATCCATGATCAGTGTGACTGTAGAGAAGACCTAGCTGTCTTTCTGCCGTCACTGTACATAACCGCTGAGATCTTTGTTAGTTGAAACCACAAGATCACAATTCTTCCAGAGTTCAGCTTTCCCTGCATCCCCTCATCTTACCATCACCTGCTGTGTTGTGACAGCGAGGACAAGAGCGGGAGCACAGTTTATGCGCAGGACAGTTTTGTGTGTGTGTTTTCTCTCCTGTTTTTGTGGCCACAACACAGAAAACACGCAAGTACACGCCATGGCACGCAAAATATGTATATGGACTATATATGTTTTTAGTTATGAACCTGAACCCGAGGCTATTCATGAAATATGACCAAGGGTAGCGGACGTCTAAGACAGACTAAAAGACAGTTTACATGCCGTGTCATTGTGTGTGTGTGTCAGATTTATGTCAGGACAGGAATATATCACGGAGGAGAGCCACTGTGTGACAACGTCAACACTCAGAGAGTGCCCTGCTCTAACCCCAGGTAACACACACACACAAACACACACACGTGATGATGTCAAAGAAGAAATATGTTCATCTCTATACTCTCTCACACACACACACTGTATCTTTTCTGTCTGTCAGGTGGAATGAATGGCTGTCGTATGACATTTATCTGACAGATATCCCCCGCTCTGCTCGTCTCTGCCTGTCCATCTGTTCTGTCAAGGGTCGCAAGGGTGCCAAAGAGGTGACCTTTGACCTATTGATCATCCACTTTATTAATCCCTGTGAGGGGAAATTCATTCGTCGCCATTTCACAATACAAAGGACACAGTAAACAATGGACGTCAATATATACTAGAGACAAAAATGATATATCATCAGTGGCTATAAAAGACCATCCAAAACACTCTGTAGAACACTGGGGCATTACCAATCGACCACTAAATGACCCCTATAAATACTATGTAGTGGATGATCTCCATCAGACAAATTACTTTAAGTTTTGCTCTAGTTCTCTTTTCAACGATAATCTCCAATGAATCAGGAGTAAAGCCTATGACCGAACCAGCCCATATCCTATTTTGATCAACTACTGCAAAACTGCTCCCCCACAAAGCACTGAAAACAACAAAACACTGGCTAGAATACCCTGATAAAGAACCATAGAGAAGCTTCCTGTCAATCCCTACAGACCTTGACTTCCTCGAGAAGAATAGTCTTTTTAAAAACAGCCTCGCTATTTCACTTCCAATTCAGTTTGCTATCCAGGTACACACTGAGGTACCTACTGTATATGATCTCAACATTCTGACCGCTTATTGTCACAGGTAACATAGCTTCCTTATGACGTCTCAAATCTATTGTCAACTCTTTCGTTTTTTCTAAATTCAACCTTAAAAACAAATAATTAAATTTTCACTACTAAAAGTTCTGTATCATCAGAAAATGTCTGTAAACTACACAATGGATGTTTATGCCTGTAGTCTGAAGTATAGAGGGAAAATAAGAAGGGGGATAATACTGTGCCCTGTGGAGCACCTGTTTTAGTCTTTATGACATTAGATATATGATCACCCAGCCTGACAAACTGAGGGCGACATAAAAGATAATCCAGAACTCCCACATAATGTAAATTATAGTGCAAAATAACCGAACTAGCCGTTGTTTCCAGATGACTTTAAATATTGTGTAACATATACAGTATACAGTATTGCATCATCTACACCCACATTTTTCCTAAACAAATTGTGACGGGTCTAAAAAGGACATGAATCATATAAAAGAAATCATATAGCAGAAGATTTAATCCACACACAGTAAAATGACCGACGTTTGGATAAAAGAAACCAGATAAACTTTGACCTGTGTGTGTGCAGGAGCACTGTCCGCTGG
>NC_136780.1:122500-140000 GCF_947034865.1 Barbatula barbatula | reverse complement strand
GTCTTTTGAGCATCATGTGTGTGTGTGTGTGTGTGTAAGTGTGTCTATCGAGCATCACATGTGTGTGTGTCTTTTGAGGATCGTGTGTGTGTGTGTGTGTGTAAGTGTGTCTATCGAGCATCACATGTGTGTGTGTCTTTTGAGCATCACGTGTGTGTGTGTGTGTCTTTTGAGCATCATGTGTGTGTGTGTGTGTGTGTCTATCGAGCATCACGTGTGTGTGTGTCTTTTGAGCATCACGTGTGTGTGTGTGTGTGTGTGTGTGTGTCTTTTGAGCATCATGTGTGTGTGTGTGTGTGTGTGTGTGTGTGTAAGTGTGTCTATCGAGCATCACATGTGTGTGTGTCTTTTGAGGATCGTGTGTGTGTGTGTGTGTAAGTGTGTCTATCGAGCATCACATGTGTGTGTGTCTTTTGAGGATCGTGTGTGTGTGTGTGTGTAAGTGTGTCTATCGAGCATCACATGTGTGTGTGTCTTTTGAGCATCACGTGTGTGTGTGTGTGTGTCTTTTGAGCATCATGTGTGTGTGTGTGTGTGTGTGTGTGTGTCTATCGAGCATCACGTGTGTGTGTGTGTTGTGTTTTTCAGGTGCTGAAGTATGAGATGTATCTGGATAATCCTTTAGCTCGCTTCGTGATCAAGAAAGCTTTGACCAATCAGAGGATCGGACATTTCTTCTTCTGGCATCTGAAGTGAGTTCACGAGACAATGTCATGTTTATCATCGACTATATTCAAGTCATTACTGTCTTACATTTCACTGAGGACAAAAGACCAACACATCACGTGTGTGTTTATGTAGATCTGAGATGCACAATAAAACAGTGTCGCGGAGGTTCGGGCTCCTGCTGGAGGCGTTCTGTCGGGCGTGTGGCATGTACCTGAAACATCTGAACCGACAGGTGGAGGCCATGGACAAACTGGTGAACCTCACAGACACGCTGAAGCAGGAGAAGAAAGACGAGACACAGAAGGTGATGATCTGATCTGAGACTCATTCATTAACACTGGACATCTGAAAACACACATGAACACGTGAAATTCATTCTGTATTCTTATTGGCTGTTGCAGACGCAGATGAAGTTCTTGGTGGAGCACATGTCCCGGCCAGATTACATGGAGGCACTGCAGGGCTTTGTTTCTCCTCTGAACCCTGTACACCAGCTCGGAAGTCTTAGGTAAACACACACGACGGGTTGAACCACCTCAGATATTTTTGCAGTCGACTATTATGTAATACAAGTGACGTCGATGCATAAATAAATTATATAATAATAGCGAGGGAATTCATGTTTTGCAACGGGAATTGATGGGTGTGGGCAGTATGTGAACTCCCGCAAAATATCCTGTAAATATATAGAATGTAAATGCAAATAAACTTGTTCATCTATATTTATTAGCTAATGCAGCAGACGCTTCATCATAGCGGACTTACAAACACAACACATCGGGGACACAGCGGCCAATATGACAAACATTTGGGAAACAAGTACAAAAAAAGCCTGTAATATGAAAAGATCTGCGTGTAGATGCACAGCGTACTGAAGTCTATATAATGTTAGGGTTTACCGGGTGGGCATGGACAGGAACAGTCAGCGTCTTCTTAAAGTTAAGTGTCAAAATCACAAGACCCGTGACATCAAGCTTTAAAGGTTGCATCAGATCATTAATGTAGACTAGTTTGTGCAACCCCTAACACACACATCTGTCTGATGAGCAGTATTTGTGTGTGTGTGTGTTAGGTTGGAGGAGTGTCGTATCATGTCATCAGCTAAGAGGCCGCTGTGGTTGAACTGGGAGAATCCAGATATCATGAGTGAGCTGCTCTTCACCAATAATGAGATCATCTTTAAGAATGGAGATGGTGAGAAGCCTGTGTGTGTGTGTGAAACCCTGTAAGACCAATCAGAATTCAGAAGCAGTGAAACAGCACGTTCAGTGATAAATTGTTGAAGATGTTTGTTTGTGTTGTAGATTTACGGCAGGACATGCTGACGCTTCAGATTATTAAAATCATGGAGAATATCTGGCAGAATCAGGGGCTGGACCTGCGGTGAGTCTACCAGAATCACATTAACCAATCGCACGACACGTTACTGAAACACAATCAACACAACGTGTGTATGTGTGTGTGAGAGAGCAGAATGCTGCCATACGGCTGTCTGTCCATTGGTGACTGTGTGGGACTCATCGAGGTGGTGAAGAACTCTCACACCATCATGCAGATTCAGTGTAAAGGTGGACTGAAGGGGGCGCTGCAGTTCAACAGTAACACACTGCACCACTGGATCAAAGAGAAGAACAAGGGTGAAGCGTAAGAAACACACACAACAATCAGATGTACTCATGCTCAGGCCGGCAGATGTGACAGCTCCAGATGAAGTTAATGTCCTGTATGTGCACTCTAAAAAATGTTGCGTTATATCAACCCTCCATTGGGTCAAAAATGGACAAACCCAACGGGTGGGTTCTAAATGAACCTACGTTGGGTTGTTTTAACCTTAACCCTGGGTCAAATATAACCATATTCTGGGTCAATTTTACCCAACTGCTGGGACTGTCCATATTTGACCCAATGATGGGGTAAAATAACCCAACATTTTTTAGAGAGTGAAAAAAATGATCAAGCTTCTTGTATTTAATTCACTTCACATTTATTTCTATACATAAATGTTTACACTATTGCAAAGCAAGAACACAATATAAAACACAAGCAAACTACATAAAGTTAAATTCTTATTAACTGACAAAAGTATTAAACATGTGAGAATTATTCACAAAAGCACAGATAGTAAAGTTAGACTTTCCACTATTGCACACATATATTACACACAGTATCTAGTTTAATTACATCAGAAGCAACTCATTAAACTTCAGAAAAATAAAAGTTATCCCTTACTTTACGGTACTGTACTTTACTGTACGGTACTGTACATTACTGTACTTTACGGTTCTGTACGGTACTTTACTGTACTGTACGGTTCTGTACTTTACTGTACGGTACTGTACTTTACTTTTTTAATGGAAAAGGAACTACAGTAACTAAACTTAGTAACACTGCAAATGAACCAATTCAAAATGAGAACAACAGACACACACAAACCCGTCTCATCAGGTCAATAATCATTTGACAGTATTTCTGATCAATTAAATGACTTCTCCATAAACAGAAGCATCAACTGTGTGTGTGTGTGTGTGTCAGGTATGACAGGGCCATTGATTTATTCACTCGCTCATGTGCTGGATACTGTGTGGCAACTTTCATACTGGGCATTGGAGACAGACACAACAGCAACATCATGGTGAAGGAGAACGGACAGGTACCCGCACACACACAATAGAAATCTTCACATTACATCCTGTGATTTTCACCTTAACCCTAAACCAAACTTTACATTTTCACTCTCTTGTCGTCATAAGGGTCACTGACTGATAATTCACATTTACTTATCGGATAAACCCCTTGAGATTCTCCATCTCGTTATCAACGGGGTCCTGATACATAGGTGTCACATGACAAAACAGATATTAATAAAAAATACAAATCGAAATAAAACAACAACAAACAACCCATTCCCTTCAACACCGAACATCGCCCTACATGGAGTAATTCAATGATACACACGGTGAAGTGTTATGTCTGTTTACTGCAGCTCTTCCACATCGACTTTGGTCATTTTCTGGATCATAAAAAGAAGAAGTTTGGTTATAAACGGGAGCGAGTTCCTTTCGTTCTCACACAGGACTTCTTGATCGTCATCAGTAAAGGTGTCCAGGAGTGCACCAAGACCAAAGAGTTTGAGAGGTGAGCAACAAACCCAAGCTGTGATTGGCTGAGGTGAATGTCAAGTGAAAATCAGTTCACGTTTCTCTGTATTTGTCACGTGTCGCGCGTCAGGTTTCAGGAGATGTGTTATAAAGCGTATCTGGCCATCCGTCAGCACGCGAGTCTCTTCATCAATCTCTTCTCTCTGCTGTTGGGTTGCGGGATGCCCGAGCTGCAGAGCTTTGATGACATCGCGTATCTGCGCAAGACGCTGGCGCTGGAGAAGAACCAGCAGGAGGCACTGGAGTATTTCACCAAACAGATGAATGACGCCCATCACGGAGGATGGACCACCAAAATGGACTGGATCTTTCACACCATCAGACACATGCCCAACGAACACTGACAAACCACCACAACATCCGCTTTTACCAGAAAACACATACCCTACCAACACGTCTGACTCTACACCACACACACACACACACACAGCGAGTAAGGTGCTTTAAAAAGCAACAGGAAGTTCACTGAACCCTGAAGTTTTTCCGTCTCTCTGAGGCCACAAAGACTCACGGGAAACCGCTGCCGAGCAGCTAGAGCGATGTGTGCTACCTCAACAATAGAGTTTACAATCCTCCTCAGGGTCTCAGGTCTAACTTTTATTCACGCTGCCACTTTATATCATATCCAAGACGTTTCCCAGCATGCACTGCAGATCTGTAGTCTTCCACAGAGTAAAGAGCTTACACACCGCTGGACGTTAAAAAAGAAACCATATCGCGTAATTGTGACACTGTGATGTCAGAGAAGCCAGCCAATCAGCATCTCTGCGATCTACAATCAATGATTTCTAAAGATTCTGTGAGATGACAATCAGTGATCAATGTTCCTGTTGGTCACGTGTGTGCGTGTCAGAGCCGACACGTCTGGAGGATCGGACACACGTCACAGCTGGACAATCGTCTGTCGTCTGTGTGACATGTTCATGTCCTTTATTTCACATCCCTGACAAACGTAACCAGCAACACACACAGCAAACATCACTGTACTGTAATTTTGATAAAACTTGAGAAATCTGATTTGTGTTTGTTGTTTAGTGACGTTTATTTAATAAACAGTTTTTAAGTAGTACGGCTGTTAAATGAGTTCTTCAGCATTAAAGGAGACGTCAGAGATCAGAGAACATCACACACACGCACGCACACACATCACACTGCACACACACACACACACACACACACATCGTACACACACCTGACAAATGCTGGACGAAGGACGTGGCGACTCTACAAAACTTACTGGAATCCCCTGGTTAGGCCTGGTCTCCCTCCAATTTTTGAGGTTTTTTTTCTCCTCCAATGGAGTTTTGGGTTCCTCGCCACCGTTTGCATACTGTTCTGTTTTATTTAATTAACACTGCATATAGGAATTTATTGTGTGTCTGATATTTGACCTGTGTTTTGACTTCCATAACCTTTTATGTTTTACTTACAGTCAATGTTTTCTTGTACAGCTGCTTTGTAACAATGAAAATTGTAAAAAGCGCTATATAAATAAAGCTGACTTGACTTGACATCACACGCACGCACACACACACCACACGAACACACATCGCACACACACATATTCATTCCATATGAAAATACTTCATGTCTGATAACTTACTGATGATGTAAGCGTTTGATTAGCAGGATGATAATGAACATCCATGGGTTTATTCTGTGATATCAAGCGCATGACACACTACATGATCTCTTACACGCACACACGTATGTGAAATGAAAGCATGTGAATGTTCTGCTATTCTCTCGGCTGTCATGTGTCAGTATGTGATGTTGAGCTCCAGCGGTTGTATTCAGTGATTTTTCTGCTAGAGGGAGTCAGTGTGATGTCCTGACCTCTGACCTGGAACACACAGAAGATTCATGAGGTTCCGTCTCACGTCCGCTGGATTTAGTCCAGTTCACGTCTGTGAGGAGATCCAGTCGTGGCTTTGGGTGTCGTCTTCAGTCCACTCGCGTGTGTCTACGATGATGTCATGAAGATGTCGTGTGTCCTGACAGGGCAGCGGTTCATCAGGTGGTGTGATGTGACACGGCTGAAGATCTTTAACTCCGGGTCTCAGAGACATCAGCACAGGACCTGTGGAGCCAAAAACACACAACCCAGTCCAGTCGTCAGGACAACTGAACAAACATCACACATCCTTCATTCTGATTGGTCAATCCATTTGAATGTTCACTGCATGTTTACTGCCTGCGCTGCTTTCATGACTCTTGTTACTGGTACTTTAACAAACACAATCATCAGAGATCACACATCTTGATTTAAAGGGACGGTTCACCCAAAAGTACTGTTAAACACAAAGAAAGAAATGTAAAGGTCTTTGCACATACAGTCCCAAATTTTCGAATGGGTTTTTTCATATGTACATTTACATTTAGTCATTTAGCAGATGCTTTTATCCAAAGTGACTTACAGATGAGGAAACATTGGAAGCAATTATAACAACATAGACAACAAAATACATAAGTGCATCAAACTAGTCCATTAAAGCCTAGCACAGTATACAAAGCTAAGAATAGTGAGGTTAGTAATTTATTTATTTTATAAAGAAGGAAAGGGAAGAGAATTAGGAAAAAATCATTCAGCGACGTGTTGACGGAAGAGATGCGTTTTTAGGCGTTTTTTAAAGATGGCAACAGAGTCTGCTGATCTTGTAGCAGCTGGTAGATCATTCCACCAATGAGGAACAGATCCAGTGAAGGTACGGGAGAGTGACTTTTTTCATTTTTGGGATGGTACCACTAGTCGTTGTTCCTTTGCAGACCGCAGTGATCTGGCAGGAACATAGATCTGCATTAGCGAGTAGAGATACGATGGTGTAGACCCGGTGTTGGTCTTGTAGGCCAGTAGCATAGCTTTGAACTTTATACGGGCGGCAACAGGGAGCCAGTGTAACCTGATGAAGAGCGGAGTTACATGAGCTCTCTTCGGTTCATTGAAGACCACTCTTGCCGCCGCATTCTGGATCATCTGGAGAGGTTTGATTGTGCAAGCAGGAAGTCCAGCCAGAAGCGCATTGTCTCTGAATTGTCAAAACGCCTCTCAAAATACTTGTTACTGATGCGAAAAACGCAGAAAATCAAACAGATTTTTTTATGACGGACAAAATATTGGAGGCAGTGTGTAAATATGATTGACACGACGTGAGGTTGTATTAATTTTTTTAACTTGCAGAAACTTTGGACACAATTTTCAGACTCAATGTGCAATGGCCTTTAGCAATTTTCATCCAGTACCATGTTCTGTTGAACACACAATGAGATATTTTGAACAGTTTAGGAAAACAAACCTTTCACTAGCATGTAATGTGTCCTACTATGGTAGTGGATGTTGTCCCAGAAGTGAAAACTGCTAACATTCTTCCACTTATCTTGCTGTGTGTGCTTCATTACAGCTTTCCTGTGTGGATCGAGCGTGACGATAGCAGCACCATTCATTCAGGTCATGGTCCGATCCCAGGGATAGTACGTACTCAAATACAAATCTATAGTATCATGCAAAGTAAGTCACTTTGGATCAAAGCATCTGCCAAATGCATCAATGTGAATGTTCTTTATACAGGTATGAAATGACATGAGGGTGCGTAAATGATGACAGAACTTACATTTTCGGGTGAACTATCCCTTTAAAATGATATGAACATAAAACACAGAATGATGGGACGTTTCACCTTGATTCTGTCCCATGAGCCACTGGTGTGCGGTCAGAGCCGGCTGATTGGCTGCTGTCAGCGGGTAAATATCCTCATGAAAAACCTCAGACTGCTGCAGCAAACACAACATCACATCTCTTCTAAGTGTTTTATTCTGCAGATTGTGTATGTGACTACACACGTTAGTGACATCACACCGATGTGTGTTGGTTGTGTTTTCACCTTGCGTGGCACACAGAAGCTCAACGGCTCCAGCAGATCTCTGACGGCCACCAGCCGGTAAAACCTGAACATCTCACAGACGCTGACGTTCAGACCACGCTTGGGCATAATACCTACACACACACAACAACAAAATCTCTTATACTGCCGCGTGTGTGTGTGTGTGTGTGTGTGTGTGTGTGTGTGTGTGTGCGTGTGTGTGTGTACCCATGCCTCTGTGTGGAAACTGGCAGTGATATTCAGCCAGAAAGTTAATGTGAGGTTTTACGTCAGTGACTTCATAATACCGGATGTTACAGTCACCCTGCAGACACAATCAGATTTATTTCTACACACATGTACACACCCAGACCACTACAAACAGCACAACTGAATGACAACACACTTCTTGTGTAAAGTTACAGACAGACAGAAAAAATATGATCTAGTCCTGCTGAAAAACAACATTAAGAACACAAACAAATTCACTTTAATAGTGACGGACAGTTTGTTGATTGTGTGTTTGTGTGATGTTTGACCTTCCCAGCCAGATACAGCAGGTGTGTGTCTGGATCATAAAAAGGGAAAATAACCCCCGAACCTCCGTCCAAATCTTCCACCAGAACTGGCTCAGACAAATCCTCCTGCGCACACACACACAGCTGTATATATAAAAACATGAGGACGTCTCTAGAAGAGAGCATCTCATCTTCTATTGTTTCTCTAAAAAGGTAAGTCTAAACTTCACACAACCTGAGGTGATTATAATGTGTGTGTGTGTGTGTGTGTGTTACCAGGTTCCAGAGTGCAATCTGTCTGTGATTCCAGATGGATTTTCCAGTGGTCAGTAACATGTTCACATTCCACAGGAATAAAATCTTACAGGCGCTGTGAGACGTGCTGCTGGACTCCTGACAGACGACAACAACAACATGTATTACACAACTCTTACACACACACACACACACACACACAGCTGTGTTGTCACCTGCAGCACTCGTCCAGTTCGTGGTTCGATGACTCTGATTTTTTTGTCTTTGCAGGTTGTGGCTATTAAACTTCCATCCCGATTAAAGGTCAAAGAGAGAACGAGCTGCTGATGTGTGTTTATAACACACACTGGTGTCTGTATCACACTGACATCTGTGTCTAAACACCACACAAACACCTGCAACACACACACACGCATGTGCATTAGAGAGTCACGTCAGGTGTGTGTGACATGTGTGTAGTGTTGTGTTTGTGATTCTGGTGGAAGATTTCTCTTGTGTGTGCGAACACATGTATTTTGATGTTTGTTAAAGCGGTGGTCACACACTCTATCTCATACTAATCTTGAGCACCTATAGAGTCGTGTTACACACTTCATATCTTCAAAGAGTCTTTAGTTTGGTCTCATTTATGAAAGACAGAGACAGCTGTAGCATTATTTCCGTAAACAGTCGAGGGCGTGCAGGGGCGGGACTTAAGCACGAGCACAAATTACATCATCACATGATCCCTGCAGATTCACTATAGACCCTTTCATTGGACGCGCACCTGACCCCCAGTTAACTTCCGGTCTGTGTTTGTCTAGTGTCTATTAATTTATATATTATTTCATTTATGTTAATATTAATTTATATTATTATTTTCTATTAGTTGAATGGGTCCTGTAGTTCGGTCACATTTTAAGAAACCGTATAGTTGACTAACATCTAGTGGTTGAGCTTGGTATCGCAGTGTAAAGTCAAAATATTGAAGAGACAAGTTTAGCCAAGTTTCTTCTGCTTGTTATCAGAAATCATCTACAGGCGCTCTATTGTTTGTGAATGTGTACCAGAAGTTCAGGTGGGGTCAACTGGACGACATGTGGATTAAAATCCTTCAATGGTCGGCTAGCCGTGGATTATCCCGTTTATCATCGTCATATGCCAAGTCAAAGCTGTTATTGATGTTAACAGTGTCATTTTAGATCAGAACAAGTGAAAGTAACGGTTGATTTCAAACATTAATAAAACTGACTGGATCTACCGGTGTGTTAAACGCTTTTAACACACACCTTCCAGCCAATAAGAATCCAGTATTCAGACAGACCATGGCATAAAAGCCTTTAATCCACAGGTAGTTCCAGTCAGTTTGATAAATGTATGAAATGAACTGACAAAAATAACTTTCTTTTTCACCTGTTTGATCTAAACTGAGACTGTGAACATCAATAACTGCAAATGACCATAGTCTGTTTGAATACTTGATTCTGATTGGCTGAATCTGTAAACTATGAAACACGGACCTACAGATAATAAACAAGCACAACACACAGGCTGATGTTTGGACATTTCAACAGATGTACACGAGTATGTGTTTGTCAGGTTTGTACTTTGTAATCATAGGCGGAGCTGAGCAGCAGGTCTCTGGCGGTCGGGTGCCACTCGATGAGGGCCACCCTGCGCCCGTGAGCCAGCAGATCTTTACACGGCTGTGTCATGTGATCCTTCAGCCCATTCTGAGGAATCTCCCACACCTTAACCTGTAAACACAAGTTCACACCTCAACAGAGCTGCCGTGTACAGCCGGCAGGTGGACGGCATCTGAGGCGGTTGCCATAGAAACCAACCGTACAGTCCTCAGAACAGGAGGCGATGCGGCGGTCGTTAAAAGGGTCCCACTTCACATCAAGAACACGAGCGCTGTGACCGCACACACGCGCATGAAGAGGACTCACACGCCCCGTCTGAAACGCACACGTCATCAGTGAGCAGTGAGCCATTTGTTGTGTCGGAGAGTGGGCGTGGTCTTACCTGATGGACAGAAATGACAATGAAGGCCCCACCCCCCATACACTCGGTCACTATGGCGATGAAGCGTGGATTCACGGCACAGAAGTGGTTGTTTTGGACACTGCGTGTGACTGACAGGCCATGATAGCACCGCCCCTTAACCGCAGCCTTTCCAATCATGTGACGAAACCTTGTGCAGGTGTCTCGCTGTGACATCTTAACACACAACAACAACAACAACAACACAATCACTTAATATTATTATCAGAGAGATCTCAACTTTTGGTTCATGGGGACTTGAATGCACGTCCTGGAGACCAAGAACCACCCGAAGCAAAGTTGATGTTAACAGTGTCATTTTGATCAGACAGGTGAAATGGAGTTACAGCCAATCAGAATCCAGCATTCAAACAGACTGTGGTATAATTCAAAATGTGCAAATGCAGAAAGGTTTGTGTGATGATTACAGGATATAATATACAGTATTAAAATCATTATGTGGATGGAAAGAATCCTAAAAACATGAGTGTGTGTGTGTGGACCAGTTACACGTGTGACCTGTGATGACCACAGCTCCTGTATGTGTCATATGTCATTTAAATGATGATTTTCATTTCAACTTCTGATCCTCTGACTGAGTTCCTGCTTCAGCTGGTTATATTCAGTGAGTGTGTTTGATCTTGTATTAAAGTTTTACTCTTATGAAGTAATCCAGTGTTTTTTCTGACGTCTGATCTTCTTCATTAATTATTTAACTCCATACAAATGTAGAGAATGAATGTTTGATGCGTAAGAAAGGTTGTGTTACAGAACATCTGACATTTCACCTGAACACACGTCAAGTTCTACAGCTCAACAACTTTCTCCATCACTCGGAGCCGCTGCGGTCTTTCTGATCCGGCATTTACCACAAACACAACACACAGTACACTTGCTCTTAAGAGCTTCAAAGCAAACCAAGTGTCTGTTCATGAAAACCCAACACAGCACATGCAGAGACTATTTTGATTTGTAAAGTTGATTTGAAACAAAGAGGCGAGGAGCATCTCGTGTGTTTCAATGAGATCTATCATCAGTGTCATTTCACCAATGACCAACAGCACAACCTCAAATATTTCTTTAATTCACATGCAGAAACAGATGTTTCATGTGATGAAATGACATCCATGAAGATTTCTCTATTCAAGTCTTTCTGATGATCGTGTGACTTACCTTTACAGCAATGTGAATCAGAATAACTCGTCTTTTCAAACGGTCCAAACCATCAGCCAACACAACACAACACAACCAAAGACCACAGACTGTGAGTGTGCATACTAGTTAGAAGTGTGTGTAAGGAGTGTATGAGAGAGAGAGAGACAGAAGTGTGTGTAAGGAGTGTATGAGAGAGAGAGAGACAGAAGTGTGTGTGTGTGTGTGTGTGTGTGAGAGGTTCCTCAGGTATCGGAAAGCGTGACTGATAAGCGTTTGTGTTCATGAATTTGTTATGATGTTTAAAACAAATGTGTGTGTGTGATTGTATATTCATGACTCATGTTGTAACAGTGTAATGTTTATTGGTCTTTGTGACACTGAAGCTGGTTTGACATCAGCATTAAAACACATTTATTCTGACTGACAGCGAACAAACGTTAACATGACACACATCTGGGCGGTGCTACAGTAAATGTCCGCCCTCTTTTCTTATAGTCAACACATCACATTTCAGTTTACCAGGCAGACGGTTCACAATCACAAAGTGGATTAAAGTCCCATGATCATCTGCTCAGAGAGACACCGGTGATCCATCGGCCTCCAGAGCATCAGAGATCCTTTCAGACATCTGTGAGAACGTTGGCCGCTCATCTGCTTTCTGAACAACACAACACAGATATCATTAAACACACACACACATCCAATATTAACAACAGATTGACTCTGTCAGGAAAAAGAAGATATAAAAATAAAAAGAAGAATGGCAGTGAAGATATTTGCTTTCCGTGTGGCAAGGAAAAGTCTTGATCACTCCAAAGAACTTGGATATTTTTCAACCAAACTATGACAAAGGTGTCAAATCATATGTGGAAGCTGTGGAAATATCTTCATTACCTCCATCCAGCACATCTGCATGATGCCGTAGATATGACTGGATGTTTTTCTGGGTCGATAGAGTCGATGTCCCTGCATGACCATCATCACTACTTCGTGGTTGGAATTTTGTGCGAATGGCATTTTCCCTTCAGTAAAAACTTCCCACATTAACACGCCTGAAGAGAAAACGTCACCAGATCTCACCATTAACACACACACAAAACAACAACTCAAAGATGAAAACTCATCCTCACCAAATGACCAGACATCAGATTTGCTGCTGTATTTGCAGAAGTTGAAGACCTCAGGCGGAGACCATTTGACTGGAAACTTTGTTCCTGATGAACTAGTGTACTGATCGTCTAGAACGTACCTGAAGATCAAATGAGACGCCACACAACCACAATCATATACACTTCATGTTTCCTTCATCTTTATCCTTCAGTGTATGTGTGTGTGTGTGTGATACCTGGCCATCCCAAAGTCTGAGACTTTAACCACTAGAGAGCTGTTCACCAGACAGTTTCTGGCAGCCTGTGAAAATAAAAACAATGTGAATGTGGCGAGTTCATCTGTGTAACATCACAACACTAACCCAGGGTATATACAAGAATCATGGAGCTAAATTGAAACTTTCAAAAGACCTTTTTAAGACTCTTTTCATACATCGCCACTTCAAGCTTTAATGGTACATTGGCGACCCTTTAACTCACATTTCCTATATACTGATGGATAGTAAGACAGCACAGAGTTAGTGATAACTCCTTAATAATGGGAACAAAACACAAGAGGATTCATTATGTGATGAACCCAATGCAAGGTTTATAGAAAGAGAAACCAGCTTTGTGGCTAGCACTTAGCATGTGGGAGCGGACAGTGTTGATCTCCTTTGAGGCTACGCTAATCGCCCTTCCACCTGACAGTTGTTCCCAGAGGGCCCTCAGCCATGGTTCCAACTCCATACACTCCGTTCAGACCGCCAGTAACAAAGCGAGGTGATGTCATTTACTTCAACGCAGAGCTGGTGACTTATTGCAACAAATTTTCGGGAGCAACTAACAATAGGAGTAAAGCAGCTGAGCTCACGTCACATCTCTCATCAGTTACTGCAGGGTTTGATTATAAATGTCCAAGAGCAACCAAAGCTCGGAACGCCTGTAGTTCTAACCGCCTGTGGTAAGAGACTAGCGACACACAGTAACACAGTCTGAACGCACCTTTATCCTCCAACAGTTCACATGAAAACTTGCATTTCTCCATTAGTCAACGATGTTGTTTAACAAATGGCTGCCCACTATCCACCTACGCAATGATTCATTCAGGCTAACTTTAGCATATGACCTTTTTGGACAAATATGAATTGATACACGATTCAATTCCTTGGAAAATGGCATTTAAGATCTTTTTAAAATCTTTTTGTGTGAACTTCCCCTTCAATTATCTTTGTGCATTTGTTTCATTTGATGTGCAAATCATGCGCCACGCTGTGTCATTTGTCTGTTTCTGTTACAGTGGGGCAAGAAAGTATTTAGTCAGCCACAAATTGTATAAGTTCTCCCACTTAAAAAGATGAGAGAGGCCTGTAATTTTCATCATAGGTACACTTCAACTATGAGAGACAGAATGAGAAAAGAAATCCAGAAAATCACATTGTCTGATTTTTAAAGAATTTATTTGCAAATTATGGTGGAAAATAAGTATTTGGTCAATAACAAAAGTTCATCTCAACACTTTGTTATATACCCTTTGTTGGCAATGACAGAGGTCGAATGTTTTCTGTAAGTCTCCACAAGGTTTTTACACACTGTTGCAGGTAGTTTGGCCCATTCCTCCATGCAGATCTCCTCTAGAGCAGTGATGTTTTGGGGCTGTCGCTGGGCAACACAGATTGTCAACTTCCTCCAAAGATTTTCTATGGGGTTGAAATCTGGAGACTGGCTAGGCCACTCCAGGACCTTGAAATGCTTCTTACTAAGCCACTCTTTCGTTGCCCGGGCGGTGTGTTTGGGATCATTGTCTTGCTGAAAGACCCAGCCACGTTTCATCTTCAATGCCCTTGCTGATGGAAGGAGGTTTTTACTCAAAATCTCATGATACATGGCCCCATTCATTCTTTCCTGTACACGTATCAGTCGTCCTGGTCCCTTTGCAGAAACACAGCCCCAAAGCATGATGTTTCCACCCCCATGCTTCACAGTAAGTATGGTGTTCTTTGGATGGAACTCAGCATTCTTTCTCCTCCAAACACGACAAGTTGAGTTTTTACCAAAAAGTTATATTTTGGTTTCATCTGACCATATGACATTCTCCCAATCCTCTTCTGGGTCATCCAAATGCTCTGTAGCAAACTTCAGACGGGCCCGGACATGTACTGGCTTAAGCAGGGGGAAACGTCTGGTACTGCAGGATTTGAGTCCCTGGCGATTAGTGTGTTACTGATGGTAGCCTTTGTTACTTTGGTCCCAGCTCTCTGCAGGTTATTCCCTAGGTCCCTCGTGTGGTTCTGGGATTTTTGATCACCGTTCTTGGGATCATTTTGACCCCACGGGATGAGATCTTAATTGCTCCCACAGTTGATTTCTTCACACCAAGCTGCTTACCTATTGCAGATTCAGTCATCCCAGCCTCGTGAAGGTCTACCATTTTGTTTCTGGTGTCCTTTGACAGCTCTTTGGTCTTGGCCATTGTGGAGTTTGGAGTCTGACTGTTTGAGGTTGTGGACAGGTGTCTTTTATACTGATAACCAGTTCAAACAGGTGCCATTAATACAGGTAACGAGTGGAGGACAAAACAGGCTCTTAAAGAAGTTACAGGTCTGGGAGAGCCAGAAATCTTGCTTTTTTGTAGGTGACCAAATACTTATTTTCTACCATAATTTACAAATAAATTCTTTAAAAATCAGACAATGTGATTTTCTGGATTAGTTTTTCTGATTCTGTCTCTCATAGTTGAAGTGTACCTATGATGAAAATTACAGGCCTCTCTCATCTTTTTAAGTGGGAGAACCTGCACAATTAGGGGCTGACTAAATACTTTTTGGCCCCACTGTATCTGTAGCTGTAACGGTTTCCATGCTTCCGTTCGTGACTCTTGTGTGAGTTTTCTAACCAGGTCTCTGTGGATGAATCCTTGCTGCTCCAGATGTGTCATTCCCAGACTAACGTCGTGACAGATGCTCAGAAGATCCTGGGGCCCGAGCGCTCCTCGTCTCTGCCGGAGGAAATTCAGCAGGCAGCCCAGTTCCATGAATTCAGTGACCAGATAAATGGGCTTCTGTTGGGTACAAACTCCATACAACTGCACCAGATTACGATGAGACAAATTCCTGTGTGCACAACAGCAAACGTACACGACAGAAAATGTTCACACTATAGTGGTGCACTGTAAAAATAATTATTTAGTTTCAAGTGTGCGTGTGATGTGTACATCATGATCTTGGCCTCATCTATGAAGTCATCTTCACTCATGGCTCCTTCTCTGATGGTTTTTATGGCCACTTTATGCTGCGCTCTCCATTTGCCCAGTCTGACCACTCCAACCTGACCGCTGCCCAGTTCCTTCATGAACGTCAATTCAGATGGATTGATCTCCCATTTGTCTATGAACAACAAGCGAAAAACATTCAGGCAACATTCATGTAACGTGACTGCTTATGATGATGATGTTGACGAGTGTGGTACCATAGCTGAACCCTGCTGTTGTAGGAGCCTCCCTCCTCCTATCACCTACAGCATGACGGAGTCTGCAGACAAGACCTACACACACACACAGGGACATTTCACAGATTTCGGTTTAGTTTTATACATTTCCAGTAGAGTTGGGAATCAAGAATCAATTCAAATTCTGGAATTGGAATCAAAAGGCACAGGAATCGGATACTTGTAATTAAAATGTAATTCCTCTCATCAATTCCTGTGTGTATATTTTCAGAAATGAGCACGTGTTAACTTGTGACTATGATGTAGTTAAACTATGGTGTTACAAATTATATTAATCAGACAAAACATGGTTGCTATGTGTACAAACACACAAACCAGTGCTGATAAATACATATATATTTTTGAAAAGCAGTCAATAAGCAGGCTAAATGACCATACAGGTTGATATCTAAATGTTTTACTGTGGAAAATCGGAATCTGATGACACCCAACTCTAAGAGCTAGTTATAAACACTGGAACCTAACGCTAATCTTGGAGCACTTTTCCTTTGCTTAATCGTTCCACTCCAGCCGGTGTGTAAATGAAACGTTTTCCACCGCAGGGACGATGACAAAAATCTTTCAAATGTAAACAAACGTGTCACATGCTGCTTTGGTAACACAAGAGACTGAGCTATACGTCTCTGCACACAATCTATTAGCACAATTCAGAGCTGAGAACAGTTTGTAATCGTGCTGCGCTATCAATGCCTGCATCATAGTTTCCATCCCAGGGATTGTACATACTCAAATACAAATGTATAATATCATCCAATGTAAGTCTTTGTGCTTGGTAAGTAAGTGCTTGGATTTGTCAGGTTTTGCTCCACACGTGTGTTTGTTACCTGCAGAGTTGTAAGTGTGGTACTCTATGAGTTCAGGAATGCTGTTGAACTGATATTTTTCAGCCAGATAAAACTGTCTTGCGGGGGTTTGTGTGTCTTTAATCTGGTAATGCCTGACTGCTCCATCCCTAAAATAATGTAATATGTCACAATATTAAGCAATTTATTATATATCATGTAAAGATCTCAGTATCACTTTAATGTTAATATAAATGTGTCTCACCCTGCGCTCTTGCTGAACAAAGACACAGTGTAGGTCCCTGCACTGGACATCCGGACCATAAATCCCCCGTCTTTCCCCTACAAACACACACTAAATACACATCAAACGCACACGCACCACAGCATTAAACACACACACACACACACACACACACTAAATACACATCAAACGCACACGCACCACAGCATTAAACACACACACACTTAATACACATCAAACGC
>NC_136780.1:107500-120000 GCF_947034865.1 Barbatula barbatula | reverse complement strand
ACACACACACACACACTAAATACACATCAAACGCACACGCACCACAGCATTAAACACACACACACACACTTAATACACATCAAACGCACACGCACCACAGCATTAAACACACACACACTTAATACACATCAAACGCACACGCACCACAGCATTAAACACACACACACTAAATACACATCAAACGCACACGCACCACAGCATTAAACACACACACACACACTTAATACACATCAAACGCACACGCACCACAGCATTAAACACACACACACTTAATACACATCAAACGCACACGCACCACAGCATTAAACACACACACACTAAATACACATCAAACGCACACGCACCACAGCATTAAACACACACACACTAAATACACATCAAACGCACACGCACCACAGCATTAAACACACACACACTTAATACACATCAAACGCACACGCACCACAGCATTAAACACACACACACTAAATACACATCAAACGCACACGCACCACAGCATTAAACACACACACACTAAATACACATCAAACGCACACGCACCACAGCATTAAACACACACACACACTAAATACACATCAAACGCACACGCACCACAGCATTAAACACACACACACTAAATACACATCAAACGCACACGCACCACAGCATTAAACACACACACACTTAATACACATCAAACGCACACGCACCACAGCATTAAACACACACACACTAAATACACATCAAACGCACACGCACCACAGCATTAAACACACACACACACACTAAATACACATCAAACGCACACGCACCACAGCATTAAACACACACACACACACTAAATACACATCAAACGCACACGCACCACAGCATTAAACACACACACACTTAATACACATCAAACGCACACGCACCACAGCATTAAACACACACACACTTAATACACATCAAACGCACACGCACCACAGCATTAAACACACACGACCTAAATACACATCAAACGCACACGCACCACAGCATTAAACACACACACACACTAAATACACATCAAACGCACACGCACCACAGCATTAAACACACACACACACTAAATACACATCAAACACACACGCACCACAGCATTAAACACACACACACACTAAATACACATCAAACGCACACGCACCACAGCATTAAACACACACACACACTAAATACACATCAAACGCACACGCACCACAGCATTAAACACACACACACACACACACTAAATAGACATCAAACGCACACGCACCACAGCATTAAACACACACACACACACACACTAAATAGACATCAAACGCACACGCACCACAGCATTAAACACACACAAACACACTAAATACACATCAAACGCACACGCACCACAGCATTAAACACACACACACACTAAATACACATCAAACGCACACGCACCACAGCATTAAACACACACACACTAAATACACATCAAACGCACACGCACCACAGCATTAAACACACACACACACTAAATACACGTCAAACGCACACGCACCACAGCATTAAACACACACACACTTAATACATATCAAACGCACACGCACCACAGCATTAAACACACACACAAACACTAAATACACATCAAACGCACACGCACCACAGCATTAAACACACACACACACACACTTAATACACATCAAACGCACACGCACCACAGCATTAAACACACACACACACTAAATACACATCAAACGCACACGCACCACAGCATTAAACACACACACACTTAATACACATCAAACGCACACGCACCACAGCATTAAACACACACACGCACTAAATACACATCAAACGCACACGCACCACAGCATTAAACACACACGCACTAAATACACATCAAACGCACACGCACCACAGCATTAAACACACACGCACACACTAAATACACATCAAACGCACACGCACCACAGCATTAAACACACACACACTTAATACACATCAAACGCACACGCACCACAGCATTAAACACACACACACACACACACACACACACACACTAAATACACATCAAACGTACACGCACCACAGCATTAAACACACACACACACTAAATACACATCAAACGCACACGCACCACAGCATTAAACACACACACACACACTAAATACACATCAAACGCACACGCACCACAGCATTAAACACACACACACACACTTAATACACATCAAACGCACACGCACCACAGCATTAAACACACACACACTTAATACACATCAAACGCACACGCACCACAGCATTAAACACACACACACTAAATACACATCAAACGCACACGCACCACAGCATTAAACACACACACACACACTTAATACACATCAAACGCACACGCACCACAGCATTAAACACACACACACTTAATACACATCAAACGCACACGCACCACAGCATTAAACACACACACACTAAATACACATCAAACGCACACGCACCACAGCATTAAACACACACACACTAAATACACATCAAACGCACACGCACCACAGCATTAAACACACACACACTTAATACACATCAAACGCACACGCACCACAGCATTAAACACACACACACTAAATACACATCAAACGCACACGCACCACAGCATTAAACACACACACACTAAATACACATCAAACGCACACGCACCACAGCATTAAACACACACACACACTAAATACACATCAAACGCACACGCACCACAGCATTAAACACACACACACTAAATACACATCAAACGCACACGCACCACAGCATTAAACACACACACACACTAAATACACATCAAACGCACACGCACCACAGCATTAAACACACACACACTAAATACACATCAAACGCACACGCACCACAGCATTAAACACACACACACACACTAAATACACATCAAACGCACACGCACCACAGCATTAAACACACACACACACACTAAATACACATCAAACGCACACGCACCACAGCATTAAACACACACACACTTAATACACATCAAACGCACACGCACCACAGCATTAAACACACACACACACTAAATACACATCAAACGCACACGCACCACAGCATTAAACACACACACACTTAATACACATCAAACGCACACGCACCACAGCATTAAACACACACACGCACTAAATACACATCAAACGCACACGCACCACAGCATTAAACACACACACACTAAATACACATCAAACGCACACGCACCACAGCATTAAACACACATGCACTAAATACACATCAAACGCACACGCACCACAGCATTAAACACACACACGCACTAAATACACATCAAACGCACACGCACCACAGCATTAAACACACACACACTTAATACACATCAAACGCACACGCACCACAGCATTAAACACACACACGCACTAAATACACATCAAACGCACACGCACCACAGCATTAAACACACACACACACTAAATACACATCAAACGCACACGCACCACAGCATTAAACACACACACACACACTAAATACACATCAAACGCACACGCACCACAGCATTAAACACACACACACTTAATACACATCAAACGCACACGCACCACAGCATTAAACACACACACACTTAATACACATCAAACGCACACGCACCACAGCATTAAACACACACACACACACTTAATACACATCAAACGCACACGCACCACAGCATTAAACACACACACGCACTAAATACACATCAAACGCACACGCACCACAGCATTAAACACACACACACTAAATACACATCAAACGCACACGCACCACAGCATTAAACACACATGCACTAAATACACATCAAACGCACACGCACCACAGCATTAAACACACACACGCACTAAATACACATCAAACGCACACGCACCACAGCATTAAACACACACACACTTAATACACATCAAACGCACACGCACCACAGCATTAAACACACACACGCACTAAATACACATCAAACGCACACGCACCACAGCATTAAACACACACACACACTAAATACACATCAAACGCACACGCACCACAGCATTAAACACACACACACTAAATACACATCAAACGCACACGCACCACAGCATTAAACACACACGCACTAAATACACATCAAACGCACACGCACCACAGCATTAAACACACACACACACACTAAATACACATCAAACGCACACGCACCACAGCATTAAACACACACACACTAAATAGACATCAAACGCACACGCACCACAGCATTAAACACACACACACACACACACTAAATAGACATCAACCGCACACGCACCACAGCATTAAACACACACACACACACACACAAACTAAATACACATCAAACGCACACGCACCACAGCATTAAACACACACACACACACACTAAATACACATCAAACACACACGCACCACAGCATTAAACACACACACACACTAAATACACATCAAACGCACACGCACCACAGCATTAAACACACACACACACTAAATACACATCAAACGCACACGCACCACAGCATTAAACACACACACACACACACACTAAATACACATCAAACGCACACGCACCACAGCATTAAACACACACACACACTAAATAGACATCAAACGCACACGCACCACAGCATTAAACACACACACACACACACACTAAATACACATCAAACGCACACGCACCACAGCATTAAACACACACACACACACTAAATACACATCAAACGCACACGCACCACAGCATTAAACACACACACACACACACTAAATACACATCAAACGCACACGCACCACAGCATTAAACACACACACACACTAAATACACATCAAACGCACACGCACCACAGCATTAAACACACACACACACTAAATACACATCAAACGCACACGCACCACAGCATTAAACACACACACACACTAAATACACATCAAACGCACACGCACCACAGCATTAAACACACACACACACACTAAATACACATCAAACGCACACGCACCACAGCATTAAACACACACACACACACTAAATACACATCAAACGCACACGCACCACAGCATTAAACACACACACACACACACTAAATACACATCAAACGCACACGCACCACAGCATTAAACACACACACACACTAAATACACATCAAACGCACACGCACCACAGCATTAAACACACACACACACTAAATACACATCAAACGCACACGCACCACAGCATTAAACACACACACCTCTTTTCTGAGTTGTTCCTCAGCTTTGTTGCGGTTAACATTTTTACAGAACCATCTGAGAAAGACAACACACATACATAAACAAAACAAATGAGGTTTGAAATCTGAACTTTTAATACAAAACCATTCAACATTCACACACATATGTGGTTTTACTCACATAAATTGTTCAAGCATGTTGGATTCCTTTACAGTCACATAATTGCTTGGGATGTAGCCCTCTTCTCTACACAACAGACACACAATACAGAAATGTGCAAACAGCAATAGTGAGAACGGTTTGAGAGCTGAACGGTCAGTCTGTGCAACTTTCACGCAAACATGTCATGGTACTGCATGGGAAAGTCCTACAGGCTACCAGTTAATGATATGGCCCGGTTCACATTTAGCATCTTTTCTGCATGCATATTCATTATGTTAAATGTAGACGCGTGGCAGGCTCCAGCAAATAGGGAGCGATGCACATGCGAAGCTTCGAGAAGGAAATAGTTCAACTTTTCAGAGTGCGGTGTGTGCACCGCGGGTTAATAGAAGAAAGAAAGAGGCACAGCTCGCGTTTCCGAGGGTGGTTTTAGACGCGAAATGTAAATTTGGGCTAAAGATGAGCTAAACACATACCCAAATCTATTCCGGGCTTTATACCAGTTCACACCACTCTTCTCCAGTATGACATACTCTTCTCCTGTTTTCAACATCAAATCATGAGTCTCCAACCCTTGAAAGTCATACAACGCAATGACCACTTCCTCTGGAGAGTTCGCCTCTGTCTGTGTGGTCCCCTCTGTGGGTGGGAGGGGAGGAGAAACTCGTCTGACCTATGGGGTGATGGAGAAAATGTCATGATGTAAAAAATGGTTAGTACACGAAACTACATGTGTATATTTGAATAGATTGTTATAGAGCAGCAGCTAACCCTAAACGGCAACATTGATTTGGTTCAGTGGCTTCATTTGCTCATGAACAGGACAGGACTAAACCACAACCAGAACTGAGCCAGCAGTGAACCAGCACTGAGCCAGCACTGAATCAGCACTAAACCACAACCAGCACTGAACAAGCACTAAACCACAACCAGCACTGAGCCAGCACTGAATCAGCACTAAACCACAACCAGCACTGAACAAGCACTAAAACATAACCACCACTGAGCCAGCAGTGAGCCAGCACTAAACCACAACCAGCCCTGAACAAGCACTGAGCCAGCAATATACCAGCGGTGAACGCCCCTTTGGCGTATTCCTTTGGGCGGAGGTTATTAAAAACGGAAGTACATTTACATTTAGGCATTTGGCAGATGCTTTTATCCAAAGTGACTTACATTGCATTATCCTTCACATTTATACACAGGTATCTGCAATCCCCTTGGATCCAACACACAACCTTGCGTTGTTAACACAATGCTCTTACCACTGAGATACAGGAAAGCTAAGGGGGCGGTAGAGGGCTGTAGTCCCATTCCAGCCCTTCTCTGTAGTCCTTGAAAAGCGAATTCTGTTAAAGACAATATCTCGCTGGGCCCAGTGGTTAGAGAGTCAGACCCATTTCCAACTCTGAGTATATTAACCCTGAAATGAGGGAAACTCTGGGTTTTCTGTTTCAGAATGTGAGGTATGCCGGTTCTAAAAGGGAGGTCACTTATACTCTGAGTCAGAAACCATAGCAACTAACTCTGTGAACCTAACCTGTTCAGGAGCAGCTTTTCTTTGGTAAACCCAGAGTTCATTTTCATCTCCTTCCTCTTTTAAAGCGCTTTCATCACAGAGATCATGACAAGACGTACGTCTATACCCCTATCAGTGGCCGGCAGGAGGTCATCGTTTGGGTTCAATGAAAACAGTAGAAAATCCCCAGGATCAGAACAATGGAGATGTGGACGTGTAAACAGGAGTCAAGAGATTTGCTGGTGTCATGGACATGTGATGTCACAGTCAGAATTAACTGCAGATGTAAATGAAGTGAGCAGCACTAAACCACAACCAGCCCTGAACAAGCACTGAGCCAGCAATATACCAGCGGTAAACCAGCACCAAAGCACACAGAGAAGCAGGTCAAATCTCACCGTACACCCGCTGGTTTCCTCTCCTGGAACTGGTGGCAGTGGTTTACGAGAAACTGGGAGAAAAAGGAAACACACACACACACACACACACACACACACAAATAGGTTCAGGGTTAAGATACACACAGGTGATTTATTTACAAACATAAATGACACTGAAGATATAAACAGATTAATTTAACAGATTATTTAACATCATTATGTACTGTGAGGGAATAATGATTCCATCTCCTGCTGATTTTGACAGAGAACATCAAAATAATTCAGAAAAGGCTTTGGAGAAAGTGCTGTGAGAGCAACATTCACCCCTGTTTTTGGAGGGAGAGAAATGCTCACCAAGACCCCAAGAACAGCATCCCTACAGAGAAGCACAGTGTTGGAAACATTATGCATTAGGGCTTTTTCTCAGGATGACTTCGTCGCATTGAGGGGCTGAGGGACGGGCCCATGTACCCTAAAGTCTTGGACAATTTGTTGAGTGGCAGCCAAGAAATCTTAAAGATTTCCGTATTAACAAGCTTCTGAGAATGACTCGCAAGAACATTGCTAAGATTGACTAAAGAGTAAAAATATTCTTGGCTCATAGCTGCAATTAAAAATTCATTATAAAGCAGCTCATTCGTTATTTACGCAAGTGAAGGACTAAATCTTAAGTATCAAGCATAAGGGCACTTTTTACTTGTGCGTCGGACCTACACTGTAGCCTCTATGCCGTAGTCTACGTGCCGGTTTTCATTTACGCTTCAGCGTGGTTGTCTGTGTTGACAGGCAATGACAACTAGGCGTCAGTGTCAATGCGAGTGTTGTTTTGTAACCAAGACAAGACCCGAAGAAGAAGCAGCTTGTTTGAGAAGCATTAGCAGTGATAGCGGCAAATAAACAGTCACTTTTGACGCAGAATGAGATGTTTAATACAGAAGAACAAATAACTTACTTAGATAATTATCAGTGCCATCACAAACCCCTAGTGGCAATTCCTAACCACCTGGTGTCTTAAATAATTGGGAGAGTAAGAGTGATTCTTACTTCCTTAGTAAGGGCTTAAGAGCCCTTCCTTGAACCGCCACCTTACCGTGGTGGAGGGGTTTGAGTACCCGAGTGACCCTAGGAGCTATGTTGTCGGGGGCTATATGCCCCTGGTAGGGTCTCCCAAGGCAAACAGGTCTTAGGCGACGGGTCAGACTAAGAGTGGTTCAAAAATCCCTTATGATGTTAAAAATACCAAGGACCGTGACGTCGCCCGGTATGGCGTAACCGGGGCACCACCCTGGAGCCAGGCCCAGGGTCGGTGCTCGTATGCGAGCGCCTGGTGGCCGGGCCTTTCCCCACGGGGTCCGGCCGGGCTCAGCCCGAAGGAGCAACATGGGGCCGCCTTCCCGTGGGCTCACCACGTGCGGGAGGGACCATAGGGGGTCGGTGCAGAGTGGATCGGGCGGCAGTCGGAGGAGAGTGCCTCGACAGCCCGATCCCTGGATACGGAAGCTAGCTCTAGGGACGTGGAACGTCACCTCGCTGGCGGGGAAGGAGCCTGAGATGGTGCGTGAAGTTGAGAGGTTCCGACTAGAGATAGTCGGGATCACCTCTACGCATGGCTTGGGCTCTGGAACCACACTCCTCGAGAGAGGATGGACACTTCACCACTCTGGAGTTGCCCATGGTGAGAGGCGGCGGGCTGGTGTGGGTTTGCTTATAGCCCCCCAGCTCTCCCGCCATGTGTTGGAGTTTACCCCGGTGAACGAGAGGGTCGTCTCCCTGCGCCTACGGGTCGGGGTTAGGTCTCTCACTGTTGTTTGTGCCTACGGGCCGAACGGCAGTGCAGAGTACCCGACCTTCTTGGAGTCCCTGGGAGGGGTGCTGGAAAGTGCTCCGACTGGGGACTCCGTCGTCCTAATGGGGGACTTCAACGCCCATGTGGGCAACGACAGTGACACCTGGAGGGGCGTGATTGGGAGGAACGGCCCCCCTGATCTGAACCCGAGCGGTGTTCAGTTATTGGACTTCTGTGCTAGTCACAGTTTGTCTATAACGAACACCATGTTCAAGCATAAGGGTGTCCATCAGTACACATGGCACCAGGACACCCTAGGCCGCAGGTCGATGATCGACTTTGTAGTCGTTTCATCTGACCTGCGACCGTATGTTTTGGACACTCGGGTTAAGAGAGGGGCGGAGCTGTCAACTGATCACCACCTGGTGGTGAGTTGGATCCGATGGCGAGAGAGGAAGCTGGATAGACTCGGCAGACCCAAACGTACTGTAAGGGTCTGCTGGGAACGCCTGGCCGAGTCTCCTGTCAGAGAGATCTTTAACTCCCACCTCCGGCAGAGCTTCAACCAGATCCCGAGGGAGGCTGGAGACATTGAGTCCGAGTGGACCATGTTGTCCACCTCCATTGTCGAAGCGGCCGCTCGGAGCTGTGGCCGTAAGGTCTCCGGTGCCTGTCGAGGCGGGAATCCCCGAACCCGGTGGTGGACACCGGAAGTAAGGGAAACCGTCAAGCTGAAGAAGGAGTCCTATCGGGCCTGGTTGGCTTGTGGGACTCCTGAGGCAGCTGACGGGTACCGGCAGGCCAAGCGGACTGCTGCCCGGGTGGTTGTGGAGGCAAAAACTCGGGCCTGGGAGGAGTTTGGTGAGGCCATGGAGAAGGACTATCGACTGGCCTCGAAGAGATTCTGGCAAACCGTCTGGCGCCTCAGGAGAGGGAAACAGTGCCCTACCAATGCTGTTTACAGTGGAGGTGGGAGGCTGTTGACCTCAACTGGGGATGTCGTCGGACGGTGGAAGGAGTACTTCGAGGATCTCCTCAATCCCACCGTCACGTCCTCCATTGAGGAAGCAGAGGCTGAGGGCTCAGAGGTGGACTCGTCCATCAACCAAGCCGAAGTCACTGAGGTAGTCAAGAAACTCCTCAGTGGCAAGGCACCGGGGGTGGATGAGATTCGCCCTGAGTACCTCAAGTCTCTGGATGTTGTGGGGCTGTCTTGGCTGACACGCCTCTGCAGCATCGCGTGGCAGTCGGGGACAGTGCCTCTGGGATGGCAGACCGGGGTGGTGGTCCCTCTTTTTAAGAAGGGGGACCTGAGGGTGTGTTCCAACTACAGGGGGATCACACTTCTCAGCCTTCCCGGGAAAGTCTATGCCAGGGTACTGGAGAGGAGAATACGGCCGATAGTAGAACCTCGGATTCAGGAGGAACAGTGTGGTTTTCGTCCAGGCCGTGGAACGCTGGACCAGCTCTACACCCTCTACAGGGTGCTGGAGGGTTCATGGGAGTTTGCTCAACCAATCCACATGTGTTTTGTGGATTTGGAGAAGGCATTCGACTGTGTCCCTCGTGGCATCCTGTGGAGGGTGCTTCGGGAGTATGGGGTCTGTGGTCCTTTACTTAGGGCTGTCAGGTCCCTGTACGACCGAAGCAGGAGCTTGGTTCGCATTGCCGGCAGTAAGTCAGACTTGTTCCCAGTGTATGTCGGACTCCGGCAGGGCTGCCCTTTGTCACCGGTTCCGTTCATAATTTTTATGGACAGAATTTCTAGGCGCAGCCAGGGGCCGGAGGGTGTCAGGTTTGGGGACCACACGATCTCGTCTCTGCTATTTGCGGATGATGTTGTCGTGTTGGCCCCTTCAAACCAGGACCTTCAGCATGCACTGGGACGGTTTACAGCAGAGTGTGAAGCGGCTGGCATGAAAATCAGTACCTCCAAATCCGAGGCCATGGTCCTCAGTCGGAAAAGGATGGCTTGTCCACTTCAGGTTGGTGGAGAGTTCCTTCCTCAAGTGGAGGAGTTTAAGTATCTCGGGGTCTTGTTCACGAGTGAGGGAAGGATGGAACGGGAGATTGACAGACGGATCGGTGCAGCTTCTGCAGTAATGCAGTCAATGTACCGGTCCGTCGTGGTGAAGAAAGAAAGAATCTACGTTCCTACTCTCACCTATGGTCATGAGCTTTGGGTCATGACCGAAAGGACAAGATCCCGGATATAGGCGGCTGAAATGAGCTTCCTCTGCAGGGTGGCTGGGCGATCCCTTAGAGATAGGGTGAGAAGCTCGGTCACCCGGGAGGAGCTCGGAGTAGAGCCGCTGCTCCTCCACATCGAGAGGGGTCAGCTGAGGTGGCTTGGGCATCTGTTACGGATGCCTACTGGACGCCTTCCCCGGAAGGTGTTCAGGGCCCGTCCGACCGGGAGGAGACCCCGGGGAAGACCTAAGACATGCTGGTGGGACTATGTCTCCCGGCTGGCCTGGGAATGCCTCGGAGTCCCCCCGGAAGAGCTAGAGGAAGTGTCTAGGGTGAGGGATGTCTGGGCATCTCTGCTTAGACTGCTGCCCCCGCGACCCGGCCCCGGATAAGCGGTAGAAAATGGATGGATGGAAGAGTGATTCTTAACTTTAAGAAATTTGATAACTTGCTTTTATACTTAAGTTGGGAAGTGGCAGTAAACTGCATGCATTCTCAGCACTTAAGACTAAAATGGCACTTTGATAAATACAAGCCCTCGTGATCAACTATCAGAAATGTCTGACACTCTGTGCTCGCCAACAAGAGTTTCTCCACAAAGTACAAAATTATGTTTTGCTCAGGGATCAAATACGTATTTCACTGACTGAAATGCAAATCAATATATAACCTTTATATGAAAAATGTTCCCTGATTTTTTCCAGTTAAAATAAACCTACCATAAAAAGGATAGACCCTTCATTTCTTTGTAAGCAGGCAAACTTACAAAATCAGCAGGAGATGAAATCATTATTTACCCTTCTAGGCCATACAAAACTGACAATATTAAATAAATCAGAGTAAACAGCTGATAACTGGATCTCTAGAGATCAGGTTATAAATGTGACGGGTGTTATGAAGTGGCGATCATGAAGTATATCGAACGACTTTCTCTCATTCTCTTAATCATGAGTGGGTGGCTGAAGTGGTCCGCAGTTGCGCATGAATTGTTTACAATCTCTGATAACCAAACGCTACTCCAGTGGCTCTTCCACTTCTCTAAGGAAGGTATCGCCCCTTTGGCGTATTCCTTTGGGCGGAGGTTATTAAAAACCCTCGGAATAGTGACATCATGTACCCGGGAAGTACATTTACATTTAGGCATTCGGCAGATGCTTTTATCCAAAGTGACTTACATAGCATTATCCTATACATTTTTTTACATAGGTATCTGCAATCCCCTTGGATCCAACACACAACCTTGCGTTGTTAACACAATGCTCTTACCACTGAGATACAGGAAAGCTAAGGGGGC
>NC_136780.1:22500-102500 GCF_947034865.1 Barbatula barbatula | reverse complement strand
AAGACAAACAGACAAGTGATAGCCACGTGACCCAACAGAAACTGACATTATCCCATACCACCACAAACCTGGGCTGATCTGGTCTGTTCTGTACAACTATATTATGGAGAGCATCTAGAAATGTGAGTATATGTTGGCTATTGTATTGACCTAGTTTTGCATGATGATTTGCATGATGACCCTTGAAGGCTTATGGCGGCACACAATGTGATATTTCCCCCGCGCTGCCCCGGCACGTGCACAATTGCCCTTTGGCCAATTACATTAAGACCCTGTTGTCTTGTTTAGCTCAGGTCGAATCCAGCCTCATCAATGAAAATGAATTCATGAGGCTGTGCAGCTCCATCCATGGCCAAGATTTTCTGTAAGAAAAAAAAAAACATATTACTGTACTACAGTGCTACACATACGGAACCCTCACCCCATCACACAGGTACCTGTGTAGCTCTCCGAATGCTCCATGTGGTACTGATATGGTACATATTCAGCTGCTACTGGATTTCACCAATACTGTATTGTAAATGTAAAGGACAGTTACACTTACCGTACATATTCAGCCCAAAGTCCTTTGACCCTCACACTGTTCCTCTCAAATGGGACCCTGCAGAGCTGCTTCATGGTGATGTTGTGTTTTCCCAAGATGCAGAAATTAGGAATTATTTTCCTAATATTGTATTCTGTATTTATTCACTGTATATCCTGCACTTGCTAATTGCACTTCTGGTTAGACCTAAACTACATTTCATTACACTGTAGTTGTATATGTGTAATGACAATAAAGTTGAATCTAATCTAATCGAATGTGTCTGAAGGTGGTGATGCTCAAACGGCTTATGTTGTTGAACACATACAGATCTGCAAGGTGTTTCTGTCGTAGCTGGTGGAGAGGGATGGCAAGTTCCTGCTGTTGTGTAAACAGGTGTTGGCGTCCTCCCCCAGACGGTCTTCTAGTCATTCTAGAGAATTACATCCACAAATTGTCATCGATTTGCTTCTTTTTTTACAGTACTTTACTGTATATACTGTACTGAAACATTGTATGTTTCACAAAAACTACCACTTTTGCTGCCAAAGGAGCATTTGCACCTTGCAATACCCCGTACACGTGATGTGGTAATGTGATATACTGTAGTACAGTGCTGTAACTACCATCTGAGTAGAAGGTAGAGAGGTGAAGACATAACTGTTTTCTAGTCGGAATGGTCTTATTACAGATGCCACTGTGAAGCGGCTTAGATGTGGGTGGACTCTCTGCCCAGCTTCCCTCATAGACAGGCCATGGTTGATGACATGGTCCACCAAAGTTGCTCTTATATCATCAGAAACTCTTCGACCTTGACCTTGTCCTCCTCCTCCTCTTTCTCCTTTTTGAACTAAGTGTCTTATGAATGAAATAGAGTGTAGTATGCAGGACCAAGTGTGTTGCATAAAGGAGTAAGTGTGTTGTAGAATTGCAACTAGAGTGCAAAGCAGCGCTTTTGTTTAACGTATGGGTACATGTGTTTGAGGTAACAAAAGCTTCAAGCTGTGTTACTTTAGTCTAATCATGGGTCTATGTTGTTCAAGCAACGGGCAAAACCTGCAATCTCTCCGACTGTTGAATGCTTGTGTGGTGTTTGTGACGAGAACAGAACACAACAGTGATACCCGCAGGTCAACACGTGTCATGTTTTCCAACAGCTATACGCTACAATTAAACCTACTGTACGAAATACGAATAAAAACATGACTATTATAGGTTGGACGTAGAAAAAGACCGATCTAACCGTCTGAAGCTCTTATTCGAGACTAAAGACTTGTTTCGGGATCCAGTTAACTTATATCTGAAAAGTAAGACTGATTAGTGATTATTATTTATATATGAAGTCCGTTAGGTTAGCAGTTAATTATGCAACCGGCCCAAAATAGAATATAACCATGAGGAATATGTGTCTTGCTAAGAGCCAATGGTCTACTACAGTCAGTGGGGTGGAAATGTCTTCAATGGAAGCAGAAGACCATATACTGTGTTATTATTTTAGATTTTTGATAGTATAGTTGTCATATGTAGTTACTTTTTGTGTACTCCTGCAGTATTTCTTTAACCCTTTATTGCATGGCAGTGTTTTGGTGTGGACGCAGCCACGCAGGGCACAAGCACATGCGCATCAGTCGACTGGGTTCATGAGATTCTGTGAATTAGGCTTATAAACCAAAATATTACCTTGTATCTGAAAAGTTCTTTTGTGTTACCCAGGCAAGGGTGCACTACTATTTACTTAAATGTATATAAAGTGCTCAATTTTGTATCTATCATACCAAAAAGAGTTCTTGGCAAACCCGTATCCCTATGATGATCTCTGTCACGATGTCATTGATCACGACATTATTTCTCTGTATTTGGAAATCTTTTCATCACTATGAAGAGTATAAACAGGGCCGCACATTTGATGGAATGATCATAGACTTTGCTTTACTAGAAGAAAAATAAAGAGCCTGTTTGTTTGTTTCTGCATCTTGCTTTACATTTTTTATGTTATTGTAAAAATTAATAAATCTATATGAGGTCTTCTCAAACAATCTCTTACATTATTTATGTAGCTGTGTGTGTGTGTGTGTGTGTGTGTGTGTGCAGGCACATATCTAAATAAAATTCATAATTCTATGTGACATCCTGTAACCGTGTGTAAGTGTGTGTGTGTGTGTGAATACGTCACCTCTCCTCTCATTAACACACACACGCGCACACACGCACGCACGCACGCACACACACACACACACACACAGACCTTGGTGAGCATCAGGAGGATTAACAGGTTTGCTGCAGTAAAATGATTCACTCCAGTGAGTAAAAACACATTATTTACTAAACTATTGACTGGTGTCATAAATGTCAAGAAAGTAAAGTGAAATATTTTCATCGACAGACTTGAACTGATCTGTTGTGAGTTTTTATTTGGTCATTTATTTCTTTGATAGTTATTCAATAATGACAATAATGAGTATCTACAGTTGTTATTAAGCTGTAGATACTTTGTGGGTGTTTTGTGTTTGATATTTGACTTCCTGAAAGACGGATGTGAGAAATTTATCATGTTCTTCAGTTTAATTTGTTCTGTTTATTTCTAAAGCACAATAACAACAACAACAACAACAACTGTGCTGAATAATATAATTTAAAACAGAAATAAAAATGATATTATACTTTTCTAAGAGACATGCTTTTAATTTGAGTTGTAAAAGTAATTCAGTGGCGATTGTTCTAATAGAAAGTGGTACTGTAGGCTGCAAAAGGTCGCTCCCTTTATTCTCCAACCCAGATGTTAGAGACCAATAAGAGTTTCTGATCCAATGACCTGCGACATCTAGCAGGTGTGTGTAAACCCTAAAGGTCAGAAGGTTAGAAGGAGATATTCCATTTAAAACTTGAGATCAACAACAGAACACAAAGTTTGTGAGTCATTTGTGTACATGTGTGTTTCTGTTGAAGGTCACACGTTCAATTCATTTCACCTTTCTTTAAGAGCAGCAGTGCAGTACAGTCATGAGTTTGTTGTGTAAATGTGTTGAGCGAGTTTAAGCTGTAACAGCGCCGTGTGGTTTGTGAAGTCGCTGTTCACTTCTTCAGTTGTGATGTTGACTGTGATGTGTTGTGTAGATCAGTCCCGTCACTGGATCTTCTGCTGCTGCTGCTGTGCTCTTCAGACCAGGTGAGAATCCACTGAGCTCTCTGAGACATCAGTGAGACGGTACTGAGCATCTCTCTCTCTCTCTCTCTCTCTCTCTCTCAGGAGCCGCTCGTGTGTAGATGTGAAAAGCAGCAGACGTTCAGGATCCATCTGTATGGTATTCACTGGTTCACTCATTCTCTTATTGTCGTTGTATTGTCAGTATCTCATGCTGTCCTGTCCTCCTGTGTCATAACAGAAAAAACACGTCTACATCTCACGTCACTCCACAAATTGACATTTGTTAATTTTTCGTGTTAATGTTTGTGCATGAACCCTCAGGCTGATAATGTGTGAAATGGATTCGTACGTTTATATTTGTTCTTTTGCTGTTCAGTCTCAGCTGTCCAAAAAGAAGCTGCCTTATCCTCCTCCTGATGATGATGATGATGAAGAAAGTGAGATGATGAAGGCGGTAGCCATGTATGATTTCACAGCCAGAGAGAGTTCAGACCTGACGCTTCATCACGGAGACGAGTATACTATACTACATAAACAAGACCAGCTGTGGTGGAGAGCCAAAGACAAACACGGGTCGGTGGAACACAATCTCACAAAAAACACATTAAATGAACGACTTTAAAACCCTTCACACTGATGAACAGAATCATGACTTCTATCTCAGGAACAGGGGTTTCATTCCCAGTAACTATGTGACAGAAGTCGGGACCATAGAGGCCAACCAGTGAGTTTGCCTAAATATTCTTAGCCAATCGGAGCCACTTTTACTTCTCTTTATCCAATCAGCGATCTTCAAAGTTTAATCCGGGACCCGTTTCAATAAGGAGGTTCAAGCAACACTGAGTTAAAATATGAACTCTCAGTTGATTTACTCAGATAATCGCTACTCTGAGTTTTCTGTTTCAGAACAGCTGGTTTCAATGAGTTCAATCCACTCTGAGTAAGTTTACTTACGGGCAGTGGTTCTTAACCTGGGTTCGATCGGGGAGTGAGACACCGGCTGAGACACCGGCGGGAAGGCCTGAAAGACAGGACCGGGCACTTGAGGGACCACCGGACTTAAGACCACCGGACTTGGGACCACCGGACTTGACGAGACCACCGGACTTGACGAGACCACCGGACTTGACGAGACCACCGGACTTGGCACTTGACTTGAGACCACCGGACTTGGCACTTGACTTGAGACCACCGGAGGCCCGCTGGACGATCGGGCCCTCCTGCCCGTATGGCGCCCCCCCAAAAAATATTTGGGCTGAGTCCCGGTATTCTCTTCTGGCTGGGGCTTCGGGCTGGACAACACCCCCCTCCTCGGCTTCTTCTTTGGCCGGTGCACGGTAAGTGTGGCCGGCTGCGGAGAAGCGGTGGGGACTGGAGGAGTCGAAGGGTGCAGAGGATGAGGGGAGTCCTACAGCCCCGATTCGCAGGGTACGGCCCTCGGGGATGGCGGCCAGCGGTGGGGAAGAACTGGGCTGGACTGAGACCCTGGGCTCCGGCCGATTCATGGCATACCTGATAAGGTCGGTGAAGCCCAGCGGTCTCAGCATTTGCATCTCCCACCCCGCTAGAGGTTGGTTGAGGCCGCCATTGAACAGGACCATTTGTTCCTGCTCACTGTGGACCATCTCCCCTGCCACCTCAAAGAAGCGGTCCGCAAACTCTAATACGTCAGAGTGCCCCTGACGTAAACACAGGAGGCGACGAGCCTGGGTTGCTCGCCTTGCCTCCAATCCGCCTGCTGGGTTCTGTTTTGGCTCGTTCATTCTGTCATGAATTGTGAGGGAGAACCCAAGTGCAGGCAGACACGGATGAAGGGGTTTTAACAGATATACTTTAATTATAAATAACAAGAACAAACCAAACATCCACGATGGGAAAACACTAACTAAACTGGATACAAAAACTGAAAACAAACTCATCCCACAAGGGGGCAAACATAAACAACTAGGACTAAAACAAGGAACTTTGAAACCATACATACACTAGACCAAGAACATGACTGGGAACAGGGCAGGATACATGAACAGCATACAGGTACAAAATACAATGAACGAGCACAGGACAAAGAACACGAGGATTTTTTAAAGCGAGACAGACGAAGGATAATTAACAAGGGTCAGGTGCGGTTACTGAAACACTCAGGGAAGGTTAACGAGACAAAAGGGCGGGAACACTGACGAGACACGAGAAAGCACATGGCAAGTCAGAATCGAGATACATGGGAGAGAAACTGCAATGAATAGATTAAGTGACAATGTGGCCGCACAGATCAGGAGGACCACACTTGGGGTGGTAAAATACAACAATGGGAGAAAACTAAAATAAGGAACACAGCAAAAGCTTTGTTCTCCAAAAAGCAGCAGCGTGAAAGCGTCACGATAGCACAGCCCAACTTGCTCCAATGATTCAAGGAATTATTGCCCAGAAATCAACCGTAAACTAACGCTAGTTCTTTAGCCGCTACAGCTTTAGCCCAGCCTATGCTCCGCCATCCAGGCAGACCGGGAGACAAAACTAGTATGAGCCGCCTAATACGCACAGTCCGTCTTTTGTCCACTTAAACCGCATAAAACGCAAGCTGATGATTGTCTTACGCACACCACATCTCAGCAGCCCAAGATACTGTGTGATTCACAACGATACAACAGGGTGGGTCCCTAACCATGACGTATCCCAGGAGACACAACCAGCAGGTATTTATACCCAATGACACAGTGGCTATTTGGACACGCCCTTATGACGACAGCTGTCATTCCCGCTTTACTACATAAGGATGAAGCAGATATATTTAATGGACTTTAAAGAAACTGTATCACTCAAATCAAAAATCTTCCGGATATGATAAAACATCCAAACGGGGCTTCACCATATATTCTCTCCCGACGTAAACTTAACTCTCTCCGAATGAATGCAGCTTCCTCATCTACGGGTCCCTGAATAAACGGAAATGCCATTTTAATGTCTGTGTTACGAACTTGTGCGCGATTAAGGAAAAGATTGAAAAAACAAACAGCGAAGGCAAGTTCAACACCGCTCCGCTAAAAGGGGCGGAGATTGTAACAAACCCCGGGTTAGTGGAATAAAACCTGCGGCCGACCAGGTTAGGTTCACAGAGTAGGTTACTATGGTTACTCACTCTAAGTATAAGATACCTTGATTTTTGAAACGGGCTTGACTTACCCCACGGTCACGGGTTTGATATACCTCGCCTTCTGAAACTGAAAACCCAGAGAATCCCGTTTTCTGGGGTTAACTTACACTGAGTTTGCACTTACCCTGCTTTCTGAAACGGGTCCCTGTTCATTTCAATTGAATTAAATTGTGTGTGTGTTTGTGTTGTGCTGGTCAGCTGGTACTGTAAAAACATCAACAGAGCTGAAGCTGAACATCTCCTCAGACAAGAGGTGAAATTTTTTGGATCCCTAACAGTCAATAATCATCATTATTACCTGTAATTCATGATGAATTGTGTTGGTTTGTGAATGTTGTGTGTTGTATGTTTTGTTTGTGTCTGTGTTGTGCTGTGTTCTCCGTTGTGTGTGTTGTTTTATGTTCTGTGTTTCGTTTGTGTTGTGTTCTGTGTTGTGTGTGTTGTTTTATGTTCTGTGTTGTGTGTTTTGTTTGTGTTGTGTGGTGTGTTGTGTTATGTTCTACGTTGTGTGTGTGTGTTGTGATGATGAAGGGTAAGGATGGAGGGTTCATGGTCAGGAGCTCCAGTCAGCCGGGCAGCTACACCGTCTCAGTTTATTCCCAGCGGTATGGACTCAGATATGATGATGTGATTGGTTCTTTGATGGCTTCATTGACGGAGTCTTTGTTTGATGGATCAGTTTAGGTAAAGGTGAGATCAAGCACTATCAGATAAAACAGACAGACGCAGGGCTCTTCTACCTGGCAGAAAAACATTTCTTCACCTCCATCCAAGAACTCATAAAGTACCACAAACACAATTCAGCAGGTACTCACATCAGTTGTGTGTGTGTGTCTTTCTTCTCTACTGACGCCTTTCAAATCAATGGGATGTGTCTGTGTGAACAGGTCTGATGTCACGGCTGCGATATCCTATCGGACCGCTGGGGAAATGTCTTCCGGCAACGGCAGGATTTAGTTCAGGTAAGACATGGGAATACCATTCAATCAATACATGAAACACCTTTCTGAGCTTCTTCTTTCAATGTTTTTTGCTTGTTGTTCATAGACAAATGGGAGATCAATCCATCTGAATTGACGTTCATTAAGGAACTGGGCAGCGGTCAGTTTGGAGTGGTCAGACTGGGCAAATGGAGAGCGCAGCATAAAGTGGCCATAAAAACCATCAGAGAAGGAGCCATGAGTGAAGATGACTTCATAGAAGAGGCCAAGATCATGACGTGAGAAACACACACACACTTTCTGAGCGAGAGGAAAGTCTGTCGAGAAGCTGGAAAATGTGGTTTGTGTGTGTGACTTCCTGTGTTGTGAACATTACTCTGTGACTTCAGAAGAATTCTTGCGTCTCTTTTTTTGTGCGCTGTGACTCAAGTACCATCAGAGGAATCTGGATGAGTTTGTGTTTTAAATGCTCCTGTAAATTGAACAGAAATGTAAGATGTATTCAAATCTTTGACCTTTAACCCACGGTGAGTGACGTCTGCCAAATGCGCTGAATGTCAATGGGTTTAATGGAGTTTTGACTCAGACCTAAATCTGTAAAGTGATGTGAAAAGAAATCATTGTGTGATGCTGCATGTCAGCGGGTGAAAGAAAGGTGATTTCATCTACTGAGCTCAGGAAGAGTAACACAATGTTGTGTGTCATTGCTCTGTGTGTGTAGGCGAATGTGTCACGCTAAACTGGTTCAGCTGTACGGCGTGTGTGTCACCGGGCGGCCCATCTGCATCGTCACAGAGTTCATGGAGAACGGCTGTTTGCTTGACTTTCTGAGACAGCAGGGTGGAACTCTGGAGCATGTGACGCTGCTCTTCATGTGTCAGGACGTGTGTGAAGGGATGGAATACCTGGAAGAAAACAACTTCATACACAGAGACCTGGTCAGAGACAAACCTTCAGCTACACACGGTTCTGCTGCATCATCGGCTTCAGAAAACAGAACTTGTGCTCTTGATGTGATCTCTTACGGCCGGGCCACGCATACTCATCCGTGTGCAGTACGAATGCTGTGCGTAGAGCAACACGTGTGCAGTACAGATCCGTCATGCGCCCTTGTGCTTCCACACATTCTACGTTTGTAGCGCGCTAGCGGCCCGCGTCTTCTGTGTGATTCAGTCAACAATGGGTATTTCCCATATAGGATCAATCGAAACGTACGTTTTTAAAAAGGGTTAATGAAACGCGCCATTTTCCTCACTGTGATTCTCTGTTTTATGTTTAGTGCAAGTGGTTGATAGATAGATCGATATATAACAGCATCCACCGTAAACTTTCATGGTGTATCCAGATTAAAAAACATTAGCCTAGTCTATTGAAAGAGTTTCAAATAAACTTACATTCATGTCTTTATATAAACAGTCCTGGGGTTCGTAAAACATTTTGTATTTCTCGACCTCAATAATTAGCAGCGTGTCAATCATCTCGCTGCCCTCTTGTTCTTTCTGGACCACCTGCTTGTCACGTGATTGTCACTATTTGTATGCACCTTCCCCTTGCAATATACTGTAGGATATTTGTACAACACAACATGTTAATCGGATGAATTGTTTTTACAACTCCTGGTAACTGTTTTGCTTTTATTGCTTAATTAAACAAATAACAAAAAAGGTCGCAAACTACATTTATTTGCATTATGTGAAATGACTACATTTCTGTGGCAATTCCTGTTCATTGTGTGCATGATACGTGTGCTATGACTCGATGCATAAACGATCGCTGCACAGACGCAACGCACCGCATCTGCAACGGACCGACCGTATACGTGTGCAGTGTGAACGATCTAATCCGTTAACATGGACACATGAATAAAAATACTGACCGCATACGCACAGTGCGTAACGCACTGCACCGGAGTATGTGTGGCCCCGCTGTTAGCCATTTTATTCAAGTCTTCACATGCAGTATGCACTATACCCTTTTGAATTTCTGTGCTTCCAGCATCTGATTGTTTTTTGAGTAAAGCTCTGATCGGTGTGCGTGTCGTCCGTAGGCCGCACGGAACTGTCTGGTGAACGAGAGGTGCGTTGTGAAAGTGTGTGACTTTGGCATGACCAGGTGAGTGACCCTGTTCTCTTCTCACATGAAACGTGTCCTGTTCTTTCTGTGTGCTCACGCACGTGCCTCTATTCCTGCAGATACGTGTTGGATAATCAATACATCAGCTCCATGGGCTCCAGGTTTCCCGTCAAATGGTCTCCACCTGAAGTTCTTCATTTCAACAAGTTCAGCAGCAAGTCGGACGTCTGGTCATTCGGTGAGGGTGCAGCTCATGAGGAGCCCAAGAAAAGTGTGACGTGGGATCTTAGACTGTTCGTCTTCTGTCCTGTGTGTCCATGTGTGGTGTCTTTAACATCAATGATCTTATCCTGTCGATCCCATTCTATGAACATGTGTGTGTTTATCCGTGCAGGGGTGTTGATGTGGGAGGTTTTCTCGGAGGGTAAGATTCCCTTTGAGAATCGCTCCAATGTGGAGGTGGTTGAGGAGGTGACCGGAGGTGGACGTCTCTACAGACCTCACCAAGCGTCTCCACACGTCTACAACATCATGTACAGTTGCTGGCATGAGGTTCATTCAATTACATTTCTCATGGTTTCAGGGGTCATCACATGCCTTTTAATGATCTGAAGAAACACAAAGGAGTCATAGATTTGCAACACATGGAAGAATGTTTCTCAAACTGAGACCGGATCAGGTGCTCAAGGCTGCCGGATGCCTGACGGTTAAAATCACATCCCAACGTGGAGCGTTTTTCAATCCAATGACCTCTTCATATGTCACATATGATTGATCACATCCCGATCCCTTGATAGAGTCTTTGTCTTTTGCAAGCATGATTCTCATCATAGCAGGAATATTGTTCAAACGTTTTGTGTTTTTGTCTGTTTACAGAGACCTGCTGGACGGCCGTGTTTTTCTGAATTACTGCAGAACACCAGACAGCTAACAGAGGAGACAGACACACACAACTGAAGGACTCTGAGCACATATTTCTCAGGCCTCCATCACATGACCTCTAACCCATCTTTACATCAAATAAATCCCATTCAATGTCAATCCTTTTTTATTTGTGATTCATTCTTTTACATCAGCATTTATTGAAAAGTACGTTCTTAAAAGGGTTAGCAAGGAGTTATAGGGCACTGAGCTCACTATAGACTGTAGTAGCTCTTTCATTTGAAAGGGCATCAAGAGAAGATAAGTTCATTAGAAAAGTGAGGAAAGGATGTAGGGCTTTTCAGAAATCTATGTTTAGCAACTTCACAAAGGTTGTTAACCAAGTAATATTTTCTTTCTTAAGCACATAAAACTTCATTTGTTTCTATTCAAGGGGATTTACACATGTTATTATAAATGACATTTTACTGACACAATTGAGTCCATAAGAACTTTTGAGTATCACAATAAAAAGAAATAAGTTCAGTGGTTTAAATATAAATTTCACAGAATTGGCAAGAGTTTTCTTCAATATCAAATTTTGATTTGATCAATTATTTTTATTAATTTAAAGTGAAGTTCTTTCACTTTCGGGAGACTTGGAAAGTTAAGATAATTCATTATCATTTCCTTCACCTCTTTGGGGTTAAATTCTTTGAAAATATAATATTGTTTAATTCTATTTGGATGAAGTTTATCAATGAAGACACTTCTAATATATTTGTTGTTACATTTATTATCCCTAATAAATAATTCACCCTAACAAGGAGATGGGAGAGAAAATGTCACAAATCCTTTTACTGGTAATGCCATGTTTTTTTGGTATGGCCTTAACCACATTGTTAAACTCTTTAGGATGACATAAAAATCCATGTAGTTGAGAACATTACCATAGTCGTCCATCATGTCCAATAGGGAAATGTATTTATATTGAAACCAGTTTTTATAAAATAAAGATTTGTTATGGTGCACAATAACACTATTCATTATTTCTAAGTCAATAACATTTAAGACCCCTTCATCGTAACTGTGCATGTAGTCGTAGTCCTTTATGTTAATATAATGATGCTTATTTTCCAGATAAAGTTAAATGCAATATTACATTCTTTTAGTAAATGAGGTGGAACAGCCAAATAGGAGGCTGGATAAACAAACCTTGAGAGTCGTTCTATTATGGTCAGTAAAACTCTTCCATAAATTGACATATCTCTAAGCATCCAGTTATTGAGAATAGCTTTTGAAAGATTTTTAACATGGACATTTTGATGACTATCTCTAGTAATATTTTACACATATTGCTATGTTACATAAAGAGTCTAGTTTACTAACTCACACTTGTTCAGGTTTAAGTGTGGGCCTGACCGTTCATTAGTTGAATGTCAATTAGAAATGTGTATCACAGTATCATCAGCTATTTGACTAATACCAATCTGTGTTCCAAATACATTGAGTCTATGAAAGTTGTTGTTTTTATATCACGATAGCAAGACCTCAAGTTGAATCTCTGGGATTAATGTCATATAAACATGGTTGCATACAAAAAGGTATTGAATAAACAATATTATCAGTTTACAATTCTCAAGCGCAGACATATTTGCAATTACAATTTGTAACAATTAATTATTACAATTATTAATGTACAATTATGGATACCAATAAAGGAAACAAATATAAAAAAGTGAAATTGAAATAAAAACAGTAAAAACATTTATAGAAAGTAAAGTAAGTTCTTTCAAGGAGATGTGATAGGGCACTGGGGTCACTGAAGAAAAGGGCAACTGGAAAGGGCATTAAGGGTGAATGCGTGACGATATTTTCCTGCGCCACGGGTGAGAAGTCGCTTCCTTGTGCGTCACGAGCGACGGCAGTGGACGCGCGCGCCAGCGTCTGTCTGAGCGGTTCGGTTCGGTTCGGTTCGGTTCGGCGGTCTGTCGCTTTTAGCGGATAAAAGACGCGTTGAAAGCGTTTCGCTCGCTTGGAAGTGCGCGTGCGGAGCGGCTTCGCGGCGCTTCATAAAGTTTCCGTCACATTGGGTGAGTTTTACCGCCGTTATCATGAAGCTAATGCGCGCGCTAGCGCTATTGTCTGTCTTGTCTGCTGCGGGCACGTGCACGTCACACATTAATACATGATCAATAAATCTATTATCTGTGTGACACGTCTGTCGCTCATCCCGTCGATCATCTGTCAGTCCTCACGTCTGTCTGTCTATCTGTCTCGTGTCATGTCATGTCTGATGGATGGGTTCTTGACTCGAGTGATTGTTTCATGATAATGTGTGTGTGTTTGTTGTGTAGAGTTTGTGTGTGTGTGTGAAAGAGATGGTGATGGAGAAGCCGAGTCCTCTGCTCGTAGGACGCGAGTTTGTGAGGCAGTACTACACACTTCTCAACAAAGCACCTGATTATCTGCACAGGTGAGAGTTTAACACACACACACACACACACACTATAAAGCAGCCAGCTTGAGCAGTGATGTGTGTGTGTGTTTTTGTGTCGTCAGGTTTTACGGGAGGAACTCCTCATATGTTCATGGAGGTGTGGACAGCGGTGGACAGCCAGAGGAGGCGGTCTATGGTCAGGCGGTGAGTGTGTGTGTCTCACAAACACACAATCATTAGAGTAGTGTTGCTCTTATCACAATGATATTACTGATGTGCGTTCACCCCGGCACTGTTATTAAAGTTATTATGATGACAGAACATAAATAAAGACTTCCTTTTACTTTATTCACATGTATTGGTCTGAACGTGGTGAAGCTCCAAAACACATTTGTCATTAAAGTAACACAAACGACTCCAGTGACTTATTGAATATCATATATTCTGAAGTGAAACGTATATTCGCAGTGATGACATCATCAGGGCTCGTGACTGTGTGTGTGTGTGCGCAGGAAATCCATAAGAAGGTGATGTCACTGCAGTTCAGTGAGTGTCACACTAAGATACGTCATGTAGACGCTCATGCGTCCCTCGGCGATGGGGTCGTCGTGCAGGTGATGGGTGAGTTGTCCAACAGCGGGCGGCCCATGAGGCGGTTCATGCAGACGTTTGTTCTCGCTCCTGAGGTAAATGACACACAATTGACACACCATACTACACATCACACAGCAGAAGTGCATTTTCATTGTGTGTGTGTGTGTTTGTCAGGGATCTGCTGTCAACAAGTTCTATGTGCACAATGACATCTTTCGCTATGAGGAGGAAGTGTTTGGAGACTCTGAGGCTGAACTGCCAGGTAAACACACATCAGATTTATGAAATCTAATCTATTAATATCTCATCATTCTCTTGTTATTCAGTCCATCTGTCGCTTGGATTTGTATTCACATGAAAAAGTCACTTGTCCTTTTCTGCATTTCTGTTGTTCATAAATGAGTGTTGTGTGATGTTTTGTCTGTTTGTGATCAGAGTCTGAGGAAGAAGACGTGGAGGAAGAACAAACAGAGACACGCGTCTCACCTGAGCCCGCCCAGGACCGGCCCAACAGCACCACCTACTATGAGCCTCCACCCGTCAGGTATCAACCCACCTGAGGCACATGATTTGGCTGATGATTACATTTACATTTACATTTAGTCATTTAGCAGACGCTTTTATCCAAAGCGACTTACAGATGAGGAAACATTGGAAGCAATTATAACAACATAGGCAACGAAAATACATAAGTGCATCAAACTAGTCCATTAAAGCCTAGCACAGTATACAAAGCTAAGAATAGTGAGGTTAGTAATTTATTTATTTTATAAAGAAGGAAAGGGAAGAGAATTAGGAAAAACTCAATCAGCAACGTGTTGACGGAAGAGATGCGTTTTTAGGTGTTTTTTAAAGATGGCAACCGAGTCTGCTGATCTTGTAGCAGCTGGTAGATCATTCCACCAATGTGGAACAGATCCAGTGAAGGTACGGGAGAGTGACTTTTTTCCTTTTTGGGATGGTACCACTAGTCGTTGTTCCTTTGCAGACCGCAGTGATCTGGCAGGAACATAGATCTGCATTAGCAAGTGGAGATACGATGGTGCAGATCCGGTGTTGGTCTTGTAGGCCAGGAGCAAAGCCTTGAACTTTATGCGGGCGGCAACAGGGAGCCGACACTGAGATACGTGCCAGTTCACATGAAGCCTTAGACGAATCGATCGGGTTTACTTTTGATGTTTTGATGTCATAATTGGTTCATCTTCCTCAGTAACGGAGTGGAGGAGGAGCAGGAGGAGGTGGTTCTGGAGGCGGAGCCAGAATCCCAGCCTGAGCCTCAGGCCAGTCAGGAGGCAGAGGTGGAGCTTAGCCCAGATTCAGAGCTAGCAGGGGCAGAGGCGGAGCCTGAAGAGGAAGAGAAACTTCCAGAGGAGGAGCACCGCTCCGCCCTCGCCCTGACTCCACCCCCTCAGCAGACTCCCGAACCTCCGAAGGTAAATGAAGGTGGTGTGGTGTTGGGTTTGTTAGGTGTGTGTTTCTTTGTGTAACGCTGTTTGTGATGTCTGCAGGCATTCTCGTGGGCTTCGGTCACCAGTAAGAATCTTCCTCCAGCCGGAGCTTCTGTCGTCTCTTCACACTTTCCGAAAACTGCGAGCGTTCATGTAAAGTGAACACCTCACATCATGTTCTCCATTCGGGGTGTAACTGACGGCATGATACGTCACAGTATAAAAGTTTCATGTTTTTGAACTGCTTAAGAAGACCTCCCCTGGGGATTAGCTTGCTCAATTAAGATTAGATTAGATTAGATTAGATTAGATTAGATTAAACTTTATTGTCATTACACATATACAAGTACAGTGTAAGGAAATGTAGTTTAGGTCTAACCAGAAGTGCAGTTAGCAAGTGCAGGATATACAGTAAGAATAAATACAGAGTACAATGAGAGAATATAATACAGTGGGCATGGATTATAAAAATATTTTGCAGTAGGAATGTTCTATGAAAATATGACAGTAGGTATATACTATGAACAATATATACAGATGACTATATACTATGAACATTAATGTACAGGTGGCTATGAACGGATAATAATTTAGACTAAAATAGTGCAAGTGACTTAGGTATGCATAAGTTATCGGCATTGGCTATTAAAGTTGCAGTGCAATAGGTGAGTTAATGCAGTTGTTGAAGTTAATGCAGTTATTAAAGTTACAGTGCAGTATACGATTTAATGCAGTTAATAAGGCTTTAATGAGACGTGTGCTCAGCGCCCCCTGCTGGTCAAACATTCGTCAGCTCCTACACTGCCTGTTTGACAAGCTGGAGGATAATGTTGCTGTGTGTTTGTTTGTGTGTGTCAGGTGAAACTGGACACTCAGTCTGTTCATTCCAGAGATCAGAGGAGAGAGAGGTCAGGTTTTCCTACACGAGGACCTCGAGCAGGTGTGTTTGGGTTCGGCTCACTCTGGACTCTTTTTGTTTCTGTGAGTGATTGTGGTGACTGATGGTCCTCTTGTGTTTATCAGATGGTGGCGGCTCAGAGTCTCAGGCCGGAAAACAACACTTGAGTTTTAGAGGTGAGTTTATGTTCAGCCCAGTGTTTTATTTCTAGATGACATGAGATGATCTCAGCCAATGAGAAGATTGCAGCTTCACCGCATGCTTGTGTGCAGGCCGTGACCCTGATGCCGGTGAAGCAGACAGTCGCAGGGTTATGCGTTATCCAGACAGTCACCAGCTCTTCGTTGGAAATCTTCCCCATGACATAGATGAGGGTGAATTGAAGGACTTCTTCATGAGTAAGTGTGACCTTTGACCCTGCGCACGATTCTCTGAGGATGTGTGAGTGTGAAATCATCGGTGTGTTTCTCTTCAGCTTTTGGGAATGTGTTGGAGATGAGAATCAACACAAAGGGTGTCGGAGGCAAACTGCCCAACTTTGGTTTTGTGGTGTTTGATGACTTAGAGCCTGTGCAAAGGATTCTGGGAGCTAAGGTTTGTTAAATATACTTGTCACTATATGTTTTTTTGATTAGTTTGTTTTGCTGGGATGCAGCATTATAGACAAGCTTTTATTTGTATATTTCAGTTTTTTAAGGTTGTGTTTATACTGTTTCATTTTCCTTTTGAACCCCACATCTTTTGCTAAACGCAGACTTTTGGAAACGCTGCAGACCCCGTTTTAGTTAATCGGGGTTCGGTTTCTGTGAAAACTGATGAAAGAAGAGGCTGTAGAATACGATGGCGAGTTTGCCCACATTCGCTCAGTGATTGTGTCTTCTGTATCATTGCCTTTGCTTCTCTGATTAGTCATATGAGCCATTACCCTGACCAGCCTCGCAACTGCCATGTAAACAACAGGCTTGTTTAACTTTATATTACAGCACGCGCGAGAGAGAATCGAGAGCCGTCTGCTTTTAAATCACTCTCTCAGTACTGCGATGTCATCCGTCTCTCAGTCTGGTTGACGCCAGATGAAAAATAAACTTAATAGAGTGAGATCTGAATGGATTCACAGGCAAATGCCGGATTCAAAGTCTGGAATTACTTTATCATTACTCAGAGTTCACCAGGATCTATATGTTTGTCTTTATGTTTGGTTGTAAATGTGTATTTAATCTGAAATGATCCTAGTTATTGAATCTGGCTGATGTATGACGCATGGAAGCTTTCTGTCTTTCTCCTCTGCAGCCTATCTTGTTTCGTGGAGAAGTCCGGCTCAACGTGGAGGAGAAAAAGACCAGAGCGGCCCGAGAGCGAGAAACCAGAGGAGCGGCCGACGGTCGCCGGGGACCCAGCGGGCCCCGAGGATCTATGGGAAATGGAATGGGGCGAGACAGAGATGGGCGTGGTCCTGTCTCGTCAAGAGGTGGGATCGGGGCTGGGAGAGGTGGTGGTCCGAGCGGAGATAGCCGGTTTGCAGGGCCACGGCGCTGATGCTGGTTGAAGTTCTCGCCCTAATTCAGAAGAAATTCTCTCTCTCTTTCTCTCTCTTCGGCTTTTGGACTGTGAATGAGCAACAGAAGGAACATCAGCTCTTCTCTTCATTCACGTCTTTCTGTTGTTGTTGTTGGCGGACAGGACAAATGTGGTGTTTTTCCTACAGAACAAAAGTTGAATGTCTGGATGGGGTTTCCTCATGGACTGATTTCTCACACATTTTGTAAAGCACATACATCAGACGCTTCATGTGTACACTTATTTATTTTCCTAGTAAATAAAACAGTGGTGGTGCCTTAACTGGATTTGGTCTGATGTGTGATGTGAGATCAGAGGATTGATGATCTGATTGCGTGTGTGTTTGTGTGTGAGACTGAAACTGAATTTCTGATGTCTGCTTGATTTCATACAGCTCTCCACATTAGTCTTCAGTTTTGGGTTCCTTCGGTCGGATTCAGCAGTGTTTTGTTTGTGCTTTTTTTTTGTTTTGACTCAATAAACTACTGAAATCTGCGACGAATGCCATTTTGAGTTTTTGGTCCAATCAATTGAAAAATCGAATTCACCTTATTCAAATGCACTTTAAAGCACTACACTTTAAAAACTCAAAGGTTGTACATACACTGAATAAAATAAGTCCACAAATCATTTTGTTGACTGGACTTGGATCAAAAAGTTTGCTCAACTTGCAAAATTGTGTTATCTTAACAAACAGAAGTCCCCAGCATGCATTGTGGCATATTAAATTTGGTTTTGAATCAGATTTTTTATTTCTGTTTTAGTGTTTTGTTGAAAGTGCTAGTTGCCTGTTGGGTTAGTTGTTATTAAATAGGTGTGTTTGGGATCATTGTCTTGCTGAAAGACCCAGCCACGTTTCATCTTCAATGCCCTTGCTGATGGAAGAAGGCTTTTGGGTTGGCACAAACTTTTTGACCCCACGGGGTGAGATCTTGTGTGGAGCCCCAGATCGAGGGAGATTATCAGTGGTCTTGTATGTCTTACATTTTCTAATAATTGCTGCCACAGTTGATTTCTTCACACCAAGCTGCTTACCTATGGCAGATTCAGTGGAAGACAGAGCAGGCTCTTTAAGAAGTTACAGGTCTGTTAGAGCCAGAAATCTTGCTTTTTTGTAGGTGACCAAATACTCATTTTCCACCATAATTTGCAAATAAATTCTGTAAATATCAGACAATGTGATTTTCTGGATTTGTTTTCTCATTCTGTCTCTCATATTGAAGTGTACCCATGATGAAAATTACAGGCCTCTCTCATCTTTTTAAGTGGGAGAACTCGCACGATTGGTGGCTGACTAAATACTGTTATGCCCCACTGTGTAAACAGTACCAACTTTCAAGTCTTTACTACTTACAGTTCCCGAGATCAGGGGGGGGGGGCTCAACCTTTGTTTTTATCTACATAACCTAACCCTAACCCTGATCTAAAACTTGAAAACAAGGTGACGACTTAATTAAAAATTAAGTTAGACAAGACAATCTAACATACATGATATCATATCATGCCAAGGCATCCAATAGGCAAGTGTAATCCAACAAGTAAAAGTACAACCAGAGCAAGGACTCGACAGTGGAACAAACAAAACGAATCGGCACAGGACAGAAAACACAAGGACATCAAATAGGGAGACTAACAAATGATAACTAACAATGGGCAGGTGTGGGTAATGAAACACTGAAGGGAAGCTAACGAGAGAACGAAAGGAGCGGGACCAAAGACGAGACCGCATGATATGTCACGATCACAATAACACGTCTCTCTTTCTCTCCCAACACAAAACAAGAGTACTGTCATGATTCTGCCACTAAATTAACAAAAGATGGGACAGAACCATGATAGTTCCAAAGAAAAGGGTTTGGCACAGGAAAATGAAAAACACGTTTGAAGGTCATGCGAGAATGTTTTATTTAATCCCCTGTGAGGTATGGACCTGGACCGTCTCTGGGACCGGACGCTGGTGGGGTGGTCAGCTAGGGCCTGTATCATGAAGCTGGTTTAGGTGGCTAGCCAGCTATGTTTCAGTTTAGTTTGTGCCAACCCTGGGTTTTAGGTACCATGAGAGTAGCTCGGCTTTAATCGGTGTTCGTCACCATGGTGTCTTACGCTGCACGGCTAACCTGCTCCGAGGCAGATTATGTTCTGGATTCGAGATCTCAGACTGAAGTTTGACCAATCAGCTGTGAGCAAAGAAACATATAGGTGACGTAACTAATTCCCAGCGTCTGTTCCCTGTTGCAATGGCTTCACCTTTACTCCCAAATCCTGTGGACATCTCTGCGCAAATTGTTAGACGAACACTTTGTATAGAAAGAGTTTTTAGGGACAGACAAAATCTCCTTGACTTTCCTGATACTTACTTGCATGAAAGATACAGATTTTCCGCGGAAGGAATGTCTTATCTTTGCAAACTTCTTGAGCCGCACATTGGCAGCAGATACAGTGTTTCTGCGTGTTTGAAAACATTTATATTTCTGAAGAATAATCTTTTGCTCCTGCGTGGAAAAATATATCGCTCTCGCTCTATCCATATTGAACGGGATTGGTTGTTCAGTGCCGACGTCACTCTTTTATGTGCACGTAGAGTGATCATAGCTTAAGGATCAAAGCCTGAGTTGACAGAGAAAGTTCATGAGCTGCGTCATGGTACCAATAAAGCCTGATTGCATCCAAAACCAATCCTGTAACCCAGAGTTTGTTCAACTACCATCATGGTACAGGCACCTGGTTTGTGGCCAGTGCACACAGAGTTTTACGTCTCAGATGTTTGGCTTTGGCTCTCACAAGTCCCTAACCCTACCAGTTAAACAGTTTAACATAAGATGAAATATTTTGCAATAGTTTTAGAATAAAAAATGTAATTGACTAGCAATACATTCAGTAAAGAATAAATGTACATTTGTTATCTACATGTAGTTGCTGCACACTAACCCTCCAGCACCTGTGAGCGGGTGTCTGTTGAATGATGGATGTCTCCTCTCTGTGGCTGTTATCACCACATGCTTAAATCATGTCACCATTCTTCCCACAGAAACGCACGAGACAGGCTCCACACGAATTGAGTTTGGGTCATGAAATAAGAGTTGAGACACTGAGAGGTGCTTATAATCTATTATTATTAATATTATTATTGTTTCAGTGCATTACAGTGTACACACACACACACTTGAATCATGACAAGCCTTTTATTGTTTTTATACACTGCTAATTACAATTATTTTAACTAATGTTAGCATACACTTTAGAGAAACAAATGACTTTAGTTTATTAATAAAGGTTTTACAACTAATACAATCTTACTTGATTTGAAGAACAAATGTAGTATGGTTAAGTAGAACAGCAGTCCAAACACATTCACATTTGAGCATTAGATGTCATGAACACACAGATGTGTGTGTGTGTGTGTGTGTGTGTGTGTGTGTGTGTGTGAATGTCAACTGCACCGTTTGGCCTCTGGAGGGCGTCACACACACACTCACCATTAAACTTTGACTCATTTCAGACTCTACAGACAATGACGCATGTACACCTATCAGACAATGACACAAGCTGTTATTTCAAAGATTATCCACAGTCATGTGTGTCCTGTAAACATTTACTACTGATATAATGCCATTATTGAGGTGTGTTTTCTAAATATAGAAACATAACTATATGTGTTGTCATCGTTCATGAACTAAAACTGCTAGTCAGGTCTCTGTGTTGTAAGCGTTTACCCTCCATAAATTAAACCCATTGACCGTTTCAGTCTTATAAGTAATGATTTTGAATATCTGATCACTCTGTGTGATTGAAACATACAGTAGTGTGTAACAGTAATGTGTCGCTTATTGCTCCCTGAACTCTCTGTAAGTCGCTCTGGATAAAAGCATCTGCTAAATGACTCAATGTAAATGTGTTTTCTGCCAAGTGTGAGACTTTCCAGATCAAGGTTCCAATGGATTTTGTGTGGAATATTTTAAAGAACCTTCACTAAATAATCTGTATTTCTGAATATAACTGGTCCACTGTAAAGAGGTGACATCTACATAACTGAATATTGTAATTGACAAAGAAGCAACAATCCGGGGTCAGTTGTGTTGATGTCTTCTGTCACGTAACACACGCTAAAAGAAGTCATGTCACCGCTTCCTTCTGAAGCGTTTTATACAATACAATGAAAGAACATGTCAAGAGAGCAATATGTATAATTAGTTTACTCATCTCATAGCACTCTTAAAAGTCTTAAATCTGTGATAATTAATCTTGAGCATTTGTTTAGGAAGCCATATATTATCATTGGTAAATATTTGAACATTCATAGAATTGTCAAAAAAAAAATTCAATTCTTTTATTCACAGAAATGTGGGACGCTCTAAACATGTATGTGTGTATTTGCTCATCACTGACAGGTTTTGACCGTTTCGATAAATACAACATCATGAAGGATTGTAAGCATCTTCATCTTCATAGGGTGTGTCTGAATGAACTAAAAGGAGAACACAACAAACCAAAAAACGTAGTTCTTGAGAACAGTTGTATGAGAGGTGCACATATAATCCGACATAATGATTGTTGTGTGACGTTTAAGTGATGGCTGTGCATCTTTTTGAAGCTGGAAAGCTCCTTGTTTAACTCAATTTGATTTCAAAAGTAACGGCAAACATCTCTCCACGTATTTTCAGTTAAAACAGGAAAGCTTAAAAGAACAGAAATGACATAATGGTGAGTATCAGTGAGTAACGGAGTACTGGTTCATTTCTTTGGTGAATGATCTAAGAATATTTGTACTATAAAGTTAGTGTTAATCCAGCTAAAACTCTGCATGTCTGTCTCTAATCTGTCTGCAGTGACAGAATGTCTCTCTGTCAGGCAGGCAGACAGACATGATGTATATGTGTGTCTGATATTGCTCTTTAAATTCAAACAGACAGTCAGACCTGCAGGACACATCGAGTTGTGAACGTCAGCGTCATGTTCTACAAATCTGAACCCATGCTGAAGATTCTCCTGAATCTGTGTTTGTTCGGGATACTTCCCCGGGCTGCACATCAGGTGTGTGTGTGTGCTGTGAAAACAATGGAAGGGTTAGCTCACTGAAGTCTAACAGTCTAATGGCGCTCTAATGGTGTTCCACATTTGTGAATGAATAGACGTAATGTGGGTGAGTTGTTATTGTGTGTGTGTTTTTAGGTTCCAGTGGGTCCGAGCTTCAGTCTCCTGCTGTTTCCAGGATCTGTTCTTGGGTCGTCTAAACCACAGGGAGTTTGGATACCAGTGGCCACATCTGACCAGAACATACATCAGCAGTCCAGTCCACAGACGGACCACAGCAGGGTGGGCATGTGCACACACATCTACTTTTAAATGTGAAGTGTGTGTCTGTTTTATAAATGTTCATTTTGGATTTTTGGTACAGATCAGCCCTCTCGGTGCGTATAAACCTTACGGATTAAACCCAAGCGGTGCGTTTCTCCAGCCTGTAGTTGGCTCTGCTCCTGATCCCACTCCTGATCCTCAAACATTCCCACCTGAATCTTTAGCTCTACAGGGACAGGTAGACTTCAGAGTTCATATTCACATTCTTTCACAGTGTTCTGTCATCGTACCTTTCTCATCGTCATTCTGTTTACATGCAGATGTCAAATTTCCTTCCCTTAAACTTCCCCATGCAGGTAAATCAATTCATCAGACACAATCTAATCCTGGTATCTGTAATATAAAAAGCAGCATTTAAGGCTTTCAGATGTATGTGTTTTTGTTGAGCTTCATTCACAGGAATATATGTCTTTGTGGTTTCAGGTATATTCAGTTGTACAGCAGGCCGTAATCGTAAGTTTGTTGGAAAATCACATTAAAAACATAAAATATCAAATGTATCATTAATATAGGATTTCATGTTCTTTCAGGCCGATTCCGACAGTTCAGAGGAAGTAAAGGCGGCGCAGGTAAATACACTCCTGTTATTTATCACTAAACCAATGGTTTGTTAGCGTCCCACAGCACGACCCGGCCGGGACTTGAAGCCAATAATTCTCTGTCTAGTTTAACAGAAAACAAACATCACTGGTGATTGTGAACGTTTCGCTCTTATCGAGGGATCATGTGGGCTTTCAGTGTGTCTCATGATGGCATAACATCATCACCTGACGGCAGGATTATTTTCTCTGGCCGTTGAAACATATCTGTGTATTCCAAAAATTTTCAAATTAATATGTATTTTGCTAATAAATTGTATGATATTATATATTAGATAGAACTTTATTGTGCAGAGCCTGTAAATGGCATTTAATGTTATGTAGTAGGTATATGTGGAAGTTTTATATCAAACATTAGTTATGTTCAACCCATCTCACAATATCTATTTCATCTTTAGGTGATTTATTTGATTCCTGTCGGCGTTGAATCATCCAACATGGGTGTGATGGAGGGAACCGTCCCGAACCCTGATCCAGGTCATCTTCACGTCCAAACCACCACCAGCTCTCCAACCGTCTCTCCTGGAGCTGCTCCTGAAGCTCAGCGGCAGTTAGGAGAATCTGTGTGGCCAGAAACAGTCACATATTCCGTCAAAACACTGATAGATCCTAAACACGGCAGAGGAATGCAACCCGAGCTGTCCGTTAAACACAAACCTCTCTCTCCTGCAGGAAACATCAGGAAATGATGCTATTACACCACAAGTTTTGAATTTGGCAATCTTTTCTCGCTTTCTGCTATTAAAATTGCCGATGTATTTCAAAAACATGAAGCAGACACTAACCAATTTCCTTAAGACAATGTGTTTGGTTGACATGTTCCAAGGGTGAACGCACACAAATAAACAAGTGAAATAACAGTGGCATGTTGAGTTAAAGATGCTTATCCGGTGTTTATTTAAAGACTTTCTGATTTCATTTTTATCTGGATGCTTGTTCCTGTGAGAACGTTCGGTTTTCCGTTCCGACAGGGTGACCTCTGATCCCGATATTATTCGTATGTTCCAGCTCCCTATATAAACAAGAGCTTTGTGTTGTTACAAACATTTATAGATTCTGTTTATTGATCAAAGGTTATTCAGTAGAACAGCGCATAAAATGACAAATGACTGTTTATACTTCACAAGAAAAATAAAGTCCTTAAATAAAAGGTTCTTCTGGGGTTTTTTTCTCAAATATGTTTGATCGTTTGTTATAGTTAGTAATGTGTTTGTACTGTGAATACTGTGTTCTAAATGAAGAAATCTTGTTCTGTGATGTGTAAAATAATTTATAAAAATTGTGCCGTGAACACAAAGCATTATAGTATATGGCAAAACTTTTTTTAATGTTAAAAATGCTTTCTCCCATATTCATCTAATATGCTGGGACAGTTTAATGCAAATGGTTTCCAGGTAAGATGTCTTGAGAAGTGCATGCGTGTACCTTCTGTGTATCTTTCAGCAGAAATGTGGTCTGAACCGGTGGTGTGATTTCATGTGTTGTGTTTAGTGTCCTGTAGACTGACTGTATGGACAGTGAAGTGTTTAACAGGATTAATGGGATTATGGGTCAATTCTGCAGAGAGCTGACAAGGCATAATATCAGAAAAATAATCCCTATACGTGGCATATTCAAGGTGAACACATGTAAACACATTCAATAAAATACAAACATGATGAACTCACAGCTTCAGAAATACTTTAATGGCTGATATTTATCAGATAAATTGTTGGTCACAAGAGGGTTAGTTTAAAAATATATTTCAGGCATGAGAAAATCAAGACAAGAGAATTCTGATGGCAAAGTAGTTTTTTCGAGGAATGCCATTTTTCATTTGAACTCCCTACATATTCAGCAACAGTGTGTGTGTGTGTGTGTGTGTGTGTGCGTGTGTGTGTGTGTGTGTGTGTGTGTGTGCGTGCGCACGCGTGTGTGACCCGGTCACTGTCATTTCCATCCCTTCTAATCCTAAATCTCACTGTACCCATCGTGAAATCCACTGGCAGTCTGCGATCATTTAGAAATACGGAGGAAAATGACCACGATTCCAATTCAGGAAACATATGGCTGTTCCACAGGGATTGTGTAGGTTTGTGTAAGAATGTGTCCGTGTGTTTGCGTTCACACCTGTTATGATGTCAGCACAGCGTTCAGCAGGTGAGAGACACTTTTTATTCTTTACCGCTACAAACAGAAAGTCAACAGATCATTTTACTTTCACTGTGTTGTATGTTTATGACAAATTGAGAGATTTCATTACAGTCCGTTTTGTTAGGAATAGGAATCCATTCTTGATAAACTTTTTATTTCTCTGTAATAAATAACAGATGTATGGTTCTTCGGATAGGATTTATAATGCCATGAATCATTTCAATGGTCTTGAACTACTTCTGCATGTTATTCAATAAACAAACCATACGGCAGTACTGTGTGACAGACAGGTGGAGTAACCAATCAGCGAAGATGTCTGCTCGAGTGAGGCCTCTGGACCCGCCCACAACTCTCTTGGAGGAGGTGGGCGAAGTCATTGTGGGCAATAAAGAGGAAATGATGTGAGTGATGCATTGTGGGTGGTAGATAAGTGAATATAATTGTTAACATTGTTCATTTATAATGAATCTTAAATTGATGATGACTGATTTTCATGTTGGTCGGTAGTGGGTGGGTTTTCAGATCATTGGTTATCCAGAAGTGGTTAGTAACCCATTAGTGACTGTTTTTCTAAAGAGAACAAAAGCAGCCAGATCCTAAACCTGACGTCAACAGCAACAACAACAATAACAACGCAGAGTAAGTAAACACAAACACGGCATATTAACTGTACATCCATTATAGCGCAAACCCTCAGCTGCAGTGACCCTTGACCTTACCTGCGGCTCAGGTGTGATGGTTTGGTGTTACAGATGGTGAAATGATTCCCAAGGAACACACGTCCTGATGAACGCACAGTAAAACAAAAACACTTTGGATAAATGTGTCTGCTCATATTTTAACTTAGCATGAGCTTTCGTGAAATTAGATGAAACATTTACTGACCCACTGGAGTCATTTGCCTTACTTTAATGACGGATGTTAGTCCTTTTTGGAGCATGTCAAGTCCCTTATCAGATAATCACTATTTCTTTTGTTTTGTGTTTAACTGAAGCAACACAGAGTCATACAGATCTGAGCTGACGTGATTCCTTCAATGCCAGTATTTCTGTAAAGCTGCTGTTAAACAATAAGTTTGTAAAAACGTTATGCCTATACAAACAATGACATGTACATACAACACTACACACATTTGCACATGGTTATGCATTAAAACATTTTTTTATGTTTTTAAATGTCTTTTTAGAGAAGAAAAGAAGAAGAAAAAGAAGCAGAAGAAAGAGTGAGATTAGATCATTTATTTCATTCATGCTGCGTGTGAAGTTATGTGACCTTGCATGACCTAGTCACAATATTTGTGTCACTTCAGGAAAAAAGAGAAGAAAGAGAAAAAGGAAAAGATGGAGGAGGAGGACAAGAAGAGGAAGAAGAAGAAAGAGCCAGAAGAGAAGGAGAAAGAGGTCATTGTAAAGAAAGAGGAGTAAGTTAATGAAGAAGCACGTAAACCGTGTGACATGACAGCGATCCAAAGCAGTAAAATGAGTTTGGGTCAAGACATGTGTATTTTTATGCTTCCGCTTGCTGGTGTTTTAGCTGAACTGTGTGTTTGTCTACATTTGAAAATGAATGTTGTGTTTCAGACCAAAGGAGATTTATGTGGTGGATCCAGCAGGAAACATGTACTACCACTGGCTGTTTATCATCACGTGTCCTGTAATGTACAACTGGATTTTCATCATAGCCAGGTGCTGCAATATTACAGATGAGAACAAATATGTCTGCTTGTTCTGTGTCGGTTGAGCAAACTCTGGCCTTGTAATATTGAAGCATTTTCATGTGTGGACCTCAACCTTTTTGACCACCAATACTTGCACGAATATTTATTCATTAACACACCGTTTCGGTCCACTGACCTTCATCAGGCTGGTTAGTCTGAAATGGTTTGACATTATCTTGATATGAAGATTTTTGAAGATCACTTCGACCAAAAATGAAAATTCTGTCATTTCCTCACCTCCGAGTTGTTTCAAATCTGAATAAATGTCTTTGTTCTGAAGAACACAGAGAAAGATATTTGGAATAATATTTATAACCAAACAGATTATTTGACTCCCATAGTAGGAGAAAATATGTTATAATTTTTGTTTTGTTCTGTTGAACCCAAAAAACATTTTGTAGAATGTAGGACAGCAAACAGTTCTGGGGCACTTTTAACTACCATTGTATTTTTGCTACAATGGAAGTCAATGAGCTGTCTGGTTACAAGCATTCTTCCAAATATTTCTCTCTGTGTTCATCAGAACAAAGACATTTATACACATTTGGAACAAGTCGAAGGAGAGTAAATGATGACAGAAACCCTAAATTATAAAGCGGTAATGATTCTTTCTCTCAGAGCTTGTTTTGAGGAATTGCAGGGGGATTATTTGATATACTGGTTCCTTTTGGATTCTGGGTCTGATCTGGTGTATCTGGCCGACATGATGTTCAGGACTAGAACAGGTGAGATATCGAGCTATTTCAGTCGAATGCAATGAATCTCTGAACACTGAGCGTGTTTCTGCATTTTTGTGCAGGATATCTGGAGCAGGGTCTGTTGGTGAAGGATGAGAAGAAACTTCAGAATCGCTATATGGAGAGCCTTCAGTTCAAACTGGACCTGGCCTCTATGATTCCGACAGACATTTTCTACTTTTACTTTGGCCTGAACTACCCCGAGATCCGTATGAACAAGTTGCTGAGGGTCAATCGGTTGTTTGAGTTCTTCCAACGCACGGAGACACGGACCAACTTTCCCAACGTTTTCCGAATCTCCAACCTGGTCATGTACATCGTGATCATCATCCACTGGAACGCCTGCATGTATTACTCCTTTTCCAAGGCCATCGGCTTCGGAACTGATGCCTTTGTGTATCCGGACACCTCGGACCCCGAGTTTGGCCGGCTGGTGAGAAAATACGCGTACAGTATGTACTGGTCGACCCTCACTCTTACAACCATTGGTGAGACTCCGCCCCCTGTCCAAAACTCAGAGTACTTCTTTGTGGTAACCGACTTCCTGGTGGGTGTGCTGATTTTCGCCACCATCGTCGGAAACGTTGGCTCCATGATCACCAACGCCAATGCAGCACGAGCAGATTTCCAGGCTCGTATCGATGCTATCAAACAGTACATGAGCTTTCGGAAAGTCACCAAAGACCTGGAGAAACGAGTCATCAAGTGGTTCGATTACTTGTGGACCAATAAGAAAGCAGTGGACGAGAGAGAGGTCCTGAAGTACCTGCCAGACAAGCTCAGGGCGGAGATCGCTATAAACGTCCACCTGGATACTCTGAAAAAGGTGCGCATTTTCGCAGATTGCGAGGCCGGACTGCTGGTGGAGCTGGTGCTCAAGCTTCAGCCTCAGGTCTACAGCCCCGGCGACTACATCTGCAAGAAGGGCGACATTGGCCGTGAGATGTACATCATCAAAGAAGGAAAACTCGCTGTGGTGGCCGATGACGGGATCACTCAGTTTGTGGTACTGAGTGACGGCAGCTACTTTGGAGAGATCAGCATTCTAAACATCAAGGGCAGTAAGGCAGGAAATCGTCGAACCGCCAACATCCGCAGCATTGGCTATTCCGACCTGTTTTGTCTGTCCAAAGATGACCTGATGGAGGCGCTGACCGAATACCCGGATGCTAAAGCCATGCTGGAGGAGAAGGGAAGGCAGATCCTTATGAAGGTATAAAGGACGAACATGCCTTACGTCACGCTACACGACTGACATCTGAAAGGCCTATCACATAGTTTTCCAAATTGATATTTGCTTTTGTGTGTTTCTTGTCAATACATTGGCTGTCAAATACGTGAAATGCTTTCAGAACACTTATTTTGATATGGCGTATTTTCATTTCGTGTGGAAAGGCGTTGAGGAATTCAGTTTATGTTAAGGAATTAGTGTGCCTTGCATATTTGATGGAAAACATGTGAATGCCCAGCAGCTATACAAACACACGTCTTTAACCCTCCCTTTTACATTTGATGACTTTCCTCTTTAGGACAATCTACTGGATTTGGAGCTGGCCAAGCAGGGCCCCGATCCCAAAGACATGGAGGAGAAAGTCTTCAGGATCAGCAGCGTAATGGATGAACTGCAGACGCGCTTTGCCCGCCTGTTAGCCGAACAAGAAGCTGTGCAGGCCAAAATGAAGAAGCGAATCACAAAATTAGAGAAAAAGATCACAACCTCCAGCGGAGAGTTGCAACCAGAACAGCCGACTCTCTAGAAGAGGCAGAAAAGTTAACAAACAAACAAACAAATGTCTCTGTATGATCAACAGCAGGTGTATTCATTCATCATAGAATAAAAAGAAATCTGCTGAACATTTCCTTCAACAATTTCTCTACTTGCCAAATGTAAGATGATTCTACAGATTTGATCAACACGTCAATAATAATTCATTCTGTTTCATGGGCTGTAGACAGTCTTTTATTTTCACAAGAAATTGTTTCAGTTTCCAAGAAGGTTGAAATGTTTAGTTTGTTGTAATAAAGCTACAGTGTTTGGTAATAGCTTATATTTCTTTTTTGAACACCAGAGTAAAAAAAGCAGATAGAAACAAGTCACAATTAGACAATATTCAACAATAAAAATATTGTTTATTTGCAACAACTGAGGATTCTGTGTGCATGTGCAGCGTTGTCCCTGAAAGTTGATCAGTCATCCCCTTCAAAACAAAACAAGTTCCAAACTGGTATTACCTACACCCAGAGAGCTCAAGGGCCTTCAAGGGCCCAGCAGGTAACAGCCAGGGATGATCACTTCAGTTTTGGAAAATGCCCTTTTGTGTTGTGTTGTTCGACACACTAGGAGGCATCAGTCTCATCCTTACATGGGTTTAAACCCTCCCTTTTACATTTACAGTCACGCATTTGACGGATGCTTTTATCCAAAGCATGGCTTTATTCTATACATTAGTTTGTCACTATGTGTGATTTCTGTGATGGAACCCATGACCTTGGCGTTGATAACACCTGCTCTGACCACTGAGCTACAGGAAAGCTACTTTTATCAAATAGATAGTTCATGAATAAATTGGACATGGTGTGACACATAGCACAATTTTTTTAAACATTGTTTTATATTATTAATATTTCTCATAAAAAGAGCATTGGCCGACGAAAGATTCATATTCACAGTTTTTTTTTGCATATTGGTGTGCCAACTACACAAATATAAATGTAGTCCTCATATTATCCCATGGAACTGCATATATTAGAAATAAGTCTTTATTTTGGGAGAAAGAAATATGGTCAATGATGCACATATAATACACATGGTGTTATTGTTTTGTGATATTCCATTTATAATTGTTATATATAGTGTTATATAATGCTTGTTTGATTCTGGAATCTTGTACCAGGGCACTTTTCTTTGTTATATATTTTGACTGTTCAATAACGTAAAAGTGCTGTTTGATTGACCGAAAGGTCGATTAGCGGGTTTGGAAGCGACACGTGTCTTTGATAGGATGCTGACGGATGTTGTAGTTTTAACGGTGTTTCCGCTTCTCCATGATCACTACTCGGATCAGTAAGGGACTTCAACTCCCACGACGCCCTGCGGTGCGGCGGCCTGCGCATGCGCGTTGTGTCCTGAGCGGCGGGTGAGTGTGTCAAAAACGCAAATTTGAATTGATCAATGTTAAAATAATGATTCGCGTATGTTTTTATTGACTAACTCTAGTTGTGAATATTTATAGCTGTATAGACTTTATATGTATTTATAAATACACGAGTGCTGCAGATAGAATGCAGCGAGTCACGCGCATGTCCACGCGAAGCTGCTTCTTTTCCTTTCAATACACTTGTATGTTTTATATTGTGTCATTATATCTTTTATGTTATATTATGTTGTAATGATGAGTTTTATTTTTATTTCTGACTGACAGAAGTTGTTTGTGATTGTTTATGCGCTGAGAGGATGGAGGAGTTTAACTCATGTTGTTGTGTTGTGATGACATTTGTTCTTTGTGTTATGCAGTGTGGAATGAATCCAGCTTGGAGGCAGCAGGGTCGTGGGCGCGGTCAGGTCAGAGGTCAGAGTACCGGTGACCCTTCTGTGGCGCGTCCTCCTGCTGCTGTGAGGTTGGAGGTCCGAGGTATAGCATCAGTATGTTCACTGTACACACAAAAGTGTGAGATTTGCACAAATAAACTTGGGTCGGTTGCATCGCTTCATTTCGAACAACTTTGTAAATTTGTAAGATTTGTAAATGCTTGTTTCAGTCCAATCTGTGCAGGAATGAGAAAATAAAAGAGTGAGGTGGGAATACAAACATGTGTGTGTTGTGTGTCCTCAGTGTCCTCAGTGTCCAGGTTTGATGACATCCGGAAGGCTGATCAGGCTTCTGCTCAACGATTGGCTGCAGAGAAGCACAGCTCCTCCTCCTCTGAGGATGATGATGAGGATGAAGGAGAAGGAAAACGAGGGAAGATTCTTCAGTCGGCTCTCTGTCCCTACTCCTCACACACAGGTGATGCGTGTGTGTGTGTGTGTGTGTGTGTGTGTGTGTAAAGGTAGCTGAACAAACTCAGGGGTTACAGGATTACATTAGAGTTGACAAAACCAGATAAATGCACTCAGGCATGAAGCAGATCAGAGGCTTCCTGTGTCAACTCGGGCTTTAATCTCAAAGCTTGTCAGATGTCAATCCCATATAGAGAACCTGTGGTCAATACGGGTGTGATGAGTTCCGATAGGTAAAAATGGAGGTCTTTAGCCGTGTTTGCTCCGTATATTTTACCTGTGCCACCTCAAAATATATTTGGAAGCATTTGTGTGAGTGCACATTTGTTGTGGTGGGACCTGTTTTCATTGCTGTACAGAACACGCTACTAAATGCACAAATATTGTAAGTGCTGTCCTGTGAGCTACAGTGACCGGCCTGGCCATTCTTAAAGAACTTGATTTTCCATCCCACAGAGCTGCTTTCCACCGTTTCTCTATGTAAACACACACTAGACGAACAGTTTCAACATTCGCATCCGCACATTAATGGAATTGCACACTTTCAACAATACATTTTCATGATTATTTACTTAATTATTCATGATCATTTTCATGATTATTTACTTAATTATTCATGATCATTTTCATGATTATTTACTTAATTATTTATTTAAGTCGAAAAGAAATGAAGGTTTTTGATGAAAACATTCCAGTATTATTCTCCATATAGTGGACTTCAATGGACTCCAAACGGTTGAAGGTGAAAATAACAGTTTCAGTGCAGCTTGAAAGGGCTTTAAACGATACCAGACGATGAATAAGGGTCTTATCTACCCAAACCATTGGTCATTTTCAAAAAAATGTATATGTTTTATAAACACAAATGCTCGCCTTGCTATGTACTGCAAAGCACGCACATGACTTCACGTGATACATAAAGGTCACGCTTCACGATGGGGCATCTCATCTTCTCCAAGTTCAAAATCATCCGACATCGTTGTTTTACCTTTTTTTGTAAACGCGGTGGAATTAGTATTCGCGCATTCAACTTGTAAATACTGACTCGGTACTTCCGATGATTCAAAACTGGAGTTTTTTGGCAAGTCACATCAGCTCTATGTTCACAGATGAAAAAAATCAAGCTTTCAAAGAAGTGATCACCATACCTACAGTGAAACATGGAGCAGGCTCGCTTGTGTTTTGGGGCGGCTTTGCTGCATCTTGAATCTGTGCCGGGCACAATTAAATCACTACTTTTGGCCACTACTGTAGTAGAAGTTGGTTTTATATTCGTAATATTTATTTATATTTGATATATATATTTTCAATTTGTTTTCTATTTAATTGCACGTTACAATGAAGATCTAGCCATTGCAACACATACTGTGAATGCTGATGTGTGTGTGCTTTTGTTTGCTTGTTTTCTAGGTGATGCTGACGTTGGTCTTCTGGAACAAACACGTCATTATTTAAATGAAGTATGTCAGTCTGGAGGCGTCACATGTCTGATCTGCATTGCGTCTGTTAGGAGGACACAGGCTGTGAGACAAACACACACACACACACACACAAAGATAAACAGAGTTTCATGTATAGCTGCTGACTGCCTCTCTGTATCTCAGGTGTGGAGCTGTGTGGGCTGTTACTGTATTTTTCACATCACCTGTATTCAAAAATGGGCGGAAGACTCTGTCTTCCTGGTGTCTTCAGTGACAGATGAGGACTTTGGGAAAAAAGATCACCCGTGGCCATGGTAAGCAAGATAGCATCACAGTGAACTCTAACCAGTCATGTTACAGCAAACGCTAACCAATCACATCCTAGCAAGCACCAACCAATCACACTAAACTGTCTGTGTCAGTCCTAAGTGCAGGTATGAATACAGTCGTGAGAAAACTCCGTCTCGTTATTACTGTTACTGTGGGAAAGAGGCAGATCCTGCTCCAGACCCCTGGCTCCTCCCACATTCATGTGGACAGGTGTGTGAGCGAGAGTTTAAACCCTCGTGTGGACATCGCTGCTTGCTGCTATGTCACCCAGGTACACCTGATCTGAGAACAGTTTGCTCATCTCATGTTTAGTGCCATATAATGCTGCAAAAACAAACATACATGGAAGAAAGTTTCATGTTTCTGCAGTCAAGTGTAGTACTCGCAGTTCACTGAAGTTGAGTTTAAAGACATATACACAATATCTCCGTTTACATTTAGTCATTTAGCAGAAGCTTTTATCCAAAGCAAAGCAACTCATTTAAAGAGATCAGATCATGAAGATCTTCATCAGGTCTTGTTCTGTGTGTGTGTGTCAGGTCCGTGTCCGCCCTGTCCAAAGATGGTGAGCGTTTCATGTTTGTGTGGGAAATCGTCTCGTGTCCCGCGCCGCTGCAGTGCTAAATCCTGGAGCTGCAGGCAGATCTGCGGCCGGACACTGCCGTGCAGAATCCACAGCTGCACAGACACGTGTCACACAGGTGAGACCCTCTTGTGTTCATCTTCCAACCTGACTTGAGTGTGAATGCAGTAAAGAGAGGTTTGGGTTCGTCAGGCCGAGAACTCCTGGGCACTGGGAAGAAACCTCTTTCATCACTATTGCAAACCGTTCCCGGCCTGGACTCAGCACAGTTGTCTAGAATGTCATACCGTCCGTAAGCACTAGCGTTAGGGTTCTGTACAGCCAGATGGTTTTTATCCTTTATAAACCTCAATCAGAATCAAGTATTCCTCAGCACTGTGTAACCCATTCTGTTAACAGCTCAACAGTTAAATAATATCCACACCGGCTGGTCTGCAGAATGAAACGTTTCGGGATAGCAGTAGAAAAATAACTGTTATGTTTGTGACAGAGCCGCATGAGAAGTGAATGTATGTGCTCTCACACTCTCCGTCTGTCCGTCAGGTGAGTGTTCGCCGTGTCCTCAGGTCAGTCTGCAGGCTTGTGCGTGTGGCCGACAACAAGAAGAGCGACCATGTGCCGATCTTGAGTGGCACTGTGACCAGGTATGTGTTTGTGTGTCAGAGCTCTTTGTGCGTAATATGTGTATCTAGGGCTGGGTGATATATATCACGATTCACACAATCGATTAGGGCTGTCACAATTATGAAATAATCGCCTCATCGTGATGGTTTCAGATCATTGCAATTATTGCACATCTCTGTCAGGGACACTAGGGGAGCTGTAGTGCCTGTGTACTGAGGCCAGCTAGTGAAGAGCTGTCAAGAGGTGCTTTAGCGGTAGATGCTAGGGGCTGTGGTCTTTAGCTTCCTTGTTAGAGCACTCGACTCCCATGCCGGATCGAGACCCGCTGGGAACGGGCGAGTAGAACCGGTTACACTTGCATATTGCATATTTTAGGTATATAATGTAACTAAAGCATGGTAATACTGGTAAAATGTACCATCACTTAAAACAAACTAAAGCATATAGCTTTAAAATAACCTTCAGTACAATAATATGATATAAGATAATCTCGATGTGAAAACCAGCCTACCAAAATGTAATTAACATCAAATGTTATTGTAGTCTCGAAAGTGAGAATATGGGCGGAATAAGACCATCCGGGTATTTCCCGCCTTCTGTTTTATTCATACTGAGGTTTGGAATATACTACTCGTGATTCATACTCCTTTTCGCCTACTATATAGTATGGAAATATACGATTTCGGACACACGGACAGTCTTATTTTCAGAACAATTTGGTCGTTTCAAACCTTAATCAAAAATGTACTTAAACAGACAATTAATCGCAATGATTTATTAGACAATGAATCGTTAGGCCAATTTCATAATCGTGACCGTCCTTCTAATTCTATATGTCTTAATGGATTCTGTGTTTTATGCACAGCTCTTCTGTGAACTACAGCTCTGTGATCAGTCATTGTAAATCATTTCAAGATAGAGTCGTTTATAATGTGCATTTGAACTCATTTAGGAATTCATTGAGAAAACTGAGCATAAGAATTGCACGATATATCACCCAGTCCTATGTGTTTCATGTGTGTGCAGGTGTGTGGTCGTCCGCTGTCTTGTGGGAATCACACATGTGAGCGTGTGTGTCACTCAGATGTGTGTGGACAGTGTCCTCGTGGAGGCAATCGCTCATGTTTCTGTGGCAAGACCAGTGAGTACACACACACACACTCCATTGACCTGACCTGATTTTTGTGATTTCTGCATAGAATCATCCTACAAAATGTCAAGAATATTGTGTGGAAATATAACCTTGACATCTTTAGTATTGACTGAAAGATTGAAAGGAATGAAATCAATGGTTGAAATCAAACTTTTGATGTTTATTACATTATGAAACTTTAGTCACAAACAGGGTCACACATTTCTCTGGTTCTGCTGAGGTCACATAAATCTTTCAGCAGGTTAATTCTCTGTTGTTAATGACATGAGCTGCTTCTCGTGTGTGATTGAAAGTCGAAGTCTTAGAGATGAGGTTAGCTGTGTTTTTTGTGTTTTTTCAGAGAGTTTGTTGCCATGTACTGTGGATGTGCCCACCTGTGGAGACACCTGCGGTAAGAAGTTGGATTGTGGATTACACACCTGCTCAATGCGTTGCCATAAAGCAGCCTGTGAAACCTGCCGGCAGGTACAAACAATCACACACACACAGATCTGCAGGTCTCGCTGAAAATTGAAATAATCTGTGTGTGTGTGTGTGTGTGTGTGTGTGCAGGAGGTAGAGAAGACGTGTCGATGTGGCCGGTACAGTAAAAATTTAGCCTGCCACAAAGAATATTTGTGTGAGTCAAAATGCAACAAAACCCGAACCTGCGGCCGACACCAATGCAAGAGAAAGGTACACAAACATATTCACACTTCTTTACATTTCTATTGCTTCTTAAAAATACATTTACACACTAATCCTGACAGAACCAAACCCTTACACACACGTAACTGTGAACATGTTGTAGCTTGACCTTGTGTCTTTATGTCTCTTATCTGTGTTTGTGTCTCGCACACACACACACAATTAACTGAAGAACACACGCGATTGCATCTTTTCTATTTCTGGTCAGTCACTCATGCTCCACTTGTTCACTTTGACACACACACACACACACACACACACTGTCATTGATAATGTGTGTCGGATTATCTGTGTGTTTTGTAGTGTTGCCCTGGTAACTGCCCTCCATGTGACTTGAAGTGTGCTCGAATGTTGGGTTGCAGGAACCATAAATGCCCATCGGTGTGCCACCAAGGTGTGATATCTCTCACACACACACACACACACACACACACACAAAGCAGGGGTCAGTCTAGACCTGAGTAGTGCTGTGTTGTCAACCGCATTATTACAGTAATGAGATGCCAACTGCATGTTGAGGTCATCACCACACTTTTTATTTTAGTTGGTGAAAGTAACAGGAGTGCATATGGTGCGTGATATGAACTATAAACGCATTAGTCATTGTTTATCATTCGTAAATTCTTTGAAAAGTAAAACGATTATATTCGTATTAAGCTCAAATATTGTGTCCTGACTCCCGAACTGAATCTGAGATAAGAGAATGGCATCAATGAGGCTCTGTTCATTTCCCTGTATCAAGCCTACACAATTTGCTTTTATATTTTCATTTTATATTCAACATAATCTGGTTGGCCTTAAGTTTTTTCTTTCGTTATGGATAAAAGCGTGTAGCCTTTCTTGCGTTTTTATAGCACCTCATTGCTCTTTGTTGTTTTGCATTTACTGAAAAAATATCAAGTTTTTAATTTGTTTTAAAACGTCTTTGTCATTCAAAAACAACAATATATGCTACTTAATAATATCCCAACAGCATACTTTGTTTATACCACTGTCTGTTTGAATACTGGATTCTGATTGGCTGGAAGGTTAAAACCCTTTAACACATTGCTAGATCCAGTTAGTTTGAATACCTTTAAAATAAACTGAGGAAAATATCTGTTATTTTCACTGTAAACATCAATAACAGCTTTAACTTGGCAAATATAAGCGGGATAATCCACGGCTAGCCGTGCGTTCAAGGATTTGAATACACTTTGTTGAGGCCCCTTTAAAACAGAGCTAGCTGTGGATTATCTATTACATATTTACAACCAAAGTAAGAAAAAAGGCGGTAAAATCCCATAGCGCTATAGAGCCACATAAAATCCCTGCACAGGAAATTCCATCAACGCCACAGACGTACACCTGAGTAGATGTTCTTCCCAAGATCTCCTTTATCTTCAGTTTGCTCTTTCATCTAAAGCCGTGTACACATGAGAGAACATTTGACAAAGAAGGACAAGAGCTGAAGCTATAGAAAGAACACAGTTAGTCAGGTGATTGCAGATGTTGTGGTCTCTTGCACAAGGAGCAGCCTGCTCGTCTTAGTCATTTATTACAGATGAGCATCTGGATCCTTTAGAGAGACTGAAAGCTTTGTTAGACACATCTGAACTTCAGGTGTGTGTGTTCGTCTGCTGTGAGGGGGGACATGCTAATAAACTTTCCTGGAAACTTGATTTTCCACACGTCTCATTTAGCAAAGCGATGCCTAACCTTCAGGGCACATGTGAGCGTTTGCTGTTGTTCATTGAGAACATTGAGTAAATTATTCGATTTGTACCGTGATCAGTTAGCCAGCTAATCTTTGGTCAAATTTGAACAATTGCCCTTTTCTGAGAATGGAAGCGTATTTGTGCATGTGAAAGGTCAGAGATTATATCAGTGTCCTCCCATCACTCATTGTGTACGCATCCCATGCAAATGTGTATCCGGAACAACAATGTAATCTGATGTACATGTTTAATCTCAGTGTTCCGGTCAGGGTTAGTGAAATGTCAGGCCACAAGTGTGTGAAGTGCAGAAGTGTTGTGTTATGGCCAAAGTGTGTGTGTGTGCACACGGTCTGGTCAGACTGACAGCTCCAAACTGATTTCTGCAAGAATGCAGATGTCTGAAAACCCAACCTTCAGCGTGTTGTGCGTGTTGTGTTTCAGGGAGCTGTTATCCGTGTCCTGTGATGGTTGAAGTTCATTGTGATTGTGGCTCAAGCGCCATCTCTGTGCCTTGTGGAAGAGAGAGAAGCACTAAACCACCACGCTGTAAAGAGCTCTGCAGGTACACACACACACACACACACACACACCAGTGTTGCGTTGACTTGATGAATAATGTCTTGACATGTTTGTCTCTGTAGGAAACTTCCGTCATGCCATCATTCGTCTCTGGAGCAGCACAGGTGTCACATGGGTTCATGTCCGGCCTGTAAGCAGCCGTGCGGGCATCTGTTAGAGGGCTGTAACCATCTCTGCCCGGCACCGTGTCATGATCAGGTGTTGGTTAAATCCAGTGAGCGGGTATGAATAACACTGTTGAGAAGAGAAACATTTCCTTGTAAACAAATTATAGGTGTGCTGAACTGGCCGGTTTGGTTATTTGATATGTTTTCTGAAGTCTACTTATGAAGTTCATGTGGTTTTTAGATTCGAAAAACATCTAAATCAATAAGTAATATGCTATTTTCTACCCTGGTTTTGAGGCCGGCTGGTGAAACGCTCGGTTTGTATGGGCGTGCAGCACAGAAGACTTTAAAGTAAACGCCCACTGCTATGATTGGATAGCAGTTTGAGTAGTAGCCTTCAGTGAATTTGGTTAGACAAATAACTGACTTATTTCCCAGATGTGATGGCAAGGCTTTGCGTATAGTTTGTATAGCCTATAGTTGTATGGTGTTTAATGATATATGACCTTACCTAACAGCATTTGCAAACCGGACAGAATATCACCGCGATCGCGGGTCTCAAATGTTACGAGAGTTTTCATGATAAATAAACAAACGTGAGACTCTTGGCCAAAACGACAGTGTTGGCAGATACGGATATTACCCAGCACTGGAAATAATAACAAAACACTTCAACACAGCCTCCATTATTTGCAAACGGTGGATAAAACCTTAAAAAATGAGATATGAGCCGTCACAGACATGCCGATTCCGACGGGTCAAATATTATCACAGGACCTCAGTGTAGGTCATTTTTTACTTTAAATTACAGACATGCCGATTCGCAGGGGATTAAGATCACAGACATCCTCTGCAATTATTACAAATGACCAGAGGTCCCCAGGTAATACTGATCTCTTGTGAATGGGGCTAGCAAAGCAATAGTGACGCATAGTACAAATATGTTTTACTCCCATAAGACTGCTGCGTCATTCCCATCGGATCCAATATAGACGGCACAGCACTGCTTTTTAAGCAGCGTCGATCTGTGGCTTGTTCACAAAGGAATCCGAGGTGAAATTAAGCGTACAAACATATTTAAGGCATGTTTATTGCTTGTTCGCTCTTAGCTCAGTTGGCGGGGCTAGAGAAGTAGGCGTTCTTTTCTATGGAGGCGGTGCACAACCAATAGATAGGTGCATTCCAGGACCTGGCGTCAAAAAGTGTTGTCATTTCAGTAACAAGGGCGTTTTCAGTCCTGATACTTACAGGATGTTCGCTTGAATACGACTAGCGCTTATATAACAAAAGCTTGGGTTAAATTGTAGGTCTTAATTCATCACCCCTTTAAATGTTATTATTTATGCAACGATTTAAATAGAATTGAACGGCTTGTTGTGCTTCTGTTAGTGAAGATATAGCGCTGAACTCTTTCACTGTGTTTCAGGTGATGTTAGCCGGACCGTGGGAGCAGCCGTCAGCCCCGGCGTTCATCCGCACCGCTCTACCGTGTCCTCCCTGCCTGGTACCCATACCAACGTAAGCAATGCGTGCACACACACAAGCACACACACACTGCTGCCTGTGATATGGGTACATGTGACTCACGCACTCTGCTTAGTGTTTGTGTGTGTTATAACCCAAGCGTCAAAGCAAACAATCTGTTCAAAGCTGAATTTCTTTGCCTCTTTCAAGTAGGTCCAGCTGAAACAAATGATATCATCTGGATCTGTGTGTTTCCCGCTGTCCAATTTACAACATCTTGTGTGTTTTTCTCTCCATAGATCCTGTCTGGGGCAACATGAGGTAAACACACACACTGCAGCTGATGAGCCGAGCTTGTGGATCTCATTCTTCTCTTTCTAAATCTGGCTATGATGTAAAACAAGACCATCTGTCTGTGATTTCAGAAGTGTTTGTGTTCTTGTGTTGAAGGTGAGTCCAGTTCCCTGTCACTCCCGTGGGCCGTTTTCCTGCGGTCGTCCATGTGGACGACTGTTAACCTGCGGGAACCACAGTTGCTGTTTAGAGTGTCATCTCGTCACTGCTGCGCCACATTCAGATAAAATCAAGGTGACTGACGCTCCGCTCTCAATGACGTTCTGTTGCATTACATTTGTTTTATGTGTTTGTGTGTGTGTGTGTGTGTGTGTGTAGGCTGGTAAGGAGTGTGTAAAATGTGAGGAGGGTTGTTCAAAGCCCCGTCCTGCAGGCTGTACTCACCTTTGTGCCCTGCCCTGTCACCATGGCAAATGCCCCCCCTGCACACAAATGATCCGTCAGCGGTGCCACTGTAAGATCTCCAACCTGTACATAGAGTGCCCGTGGGTAGCACAGAAACACACACACTTCATTTTAATAACAACCCTAAAATGATTATGAAGTAGAAATCTGTGCTCACCTTCTCCAAACTTCATGTTTGATTTCAATGTGTGTTTTGTAGGAAGTTCACCTCTGCTGATGATGAGGGCAAAGAGTTGCTGTCCTCCTGTCAAAATCAGTGTCCTAAACAGGTGTTGAAATACCTGATGAATGTCTTTTGCACTGCTGTAAGAATATTGTATTGTCCATATTGTTCACACGTGTTTGTGTTTGTGTAGTTGAGTTGTGGTCATCGTTGTAAGCTGTTGTGTCACTCGGATGAGTGTGAGCAGATCTGCTATCAGAAGGTGAAGCTCAGATGTTCCTGTAAGAGAATTAAAAAGGTACAAACTTACTCAGATGTTCAGTGGACTTCACAGTTGTGCACGTGTGTGTGTGTCTTTGTTTCTGTACAGAGACACACACTTGTTTAATTCTGAGGCCACATTTACACAATGAAAACAATTTTGAAATTGCAAAAAGTGCTATATAAATAAAGTTGACTTGACATTTTCAAAAGTATTACATACACTGATGTGCGTTTACATGGATCCACAAACATGAGTAGAAATGCTGTATTACAGATGCCAGGCCAGTGAACGGCCAATTACTGGTTTAGAAACGCTATTGTTTTGGGAATACTGGCACATGTCTACAGACTGAACGCCTAATACATGTGCACGTGACTTCATGTCGTTATCAAAAGACTGTTTACACAGAGAAGATAACTATCATTTAAAAAAATCATGCAACTTGAGACTGTTTTCAAACGTTTACATGCAAGTCCCTCAATATGTCGTTGTCGTGTAAACGAACAGTCAAAATTCATTTAAAGTTTTATTGAAAATGGCCTCTGGGTTTAATTCTGCTTTTTATTGTTTTGTGTGCGTGGTGAGACAGAATCTGTAAAGACACTGACTGCATAGTTACACAAGAAAATCTCAGTAATTCAGTGTAGTTGTGTTTTTAATAAGCTTCATTCTAATTTGAAACTGTGTGCGTGTGTTCAGGAATTCCCGTGTTCTCAGGTCAGATTGGAAGACCGGTTGCTGCCGTGTGATGAGATGTGTAGAGAGCTCCAAAACAAACATGCTGAGGTAATAAAAACACAGTTTCTGCCCCATCCTCTACACACAGCTACTGTGAGGTATGCAAGTGAAAATGTCTAGAGCAATGCGAGAACTGTTGTCATGGTGACAAGCCATAAAGTCCATTGCTGGGCCATTGATTCCATTGAGAGAGAAGCCATAAAACATCAAACACACACACTCAGACCTGTAAGACTGTCTTCCTTCTGCAGAACACAAAAGAAGATATTTTGAAGAATGTTGTTAACTTGACCCCATTCGCTTGCATTGCTTTTGTGTCCATACAATAGAAGTGAACTGGGTCCGGTGCTGTTCGGTTATCAACTTACTTCAAAATATCTTCTATTGTGTTCTGTGGAAAAAAAAAGAAACTCAGACAGGTTTGAAATGACAAGACGGTCAGTAAATGATGACAGAATTTTCCTTTTTGGGTAAAGTATCACATGGACACGGCATGCCTTGACCTGTGTGTGTGTGTGTGTGTGTTGCAGTCTCGAGCAGCAGATGAAAAAGCGATGCTGGAGGAAGAACTGAGAAAACAGCAGGTGAGACGAATATCAAAACAGATGAATATCACAACAGTGAGGAATGTGAGGAACACATCATGTTTCTTTGTGTCTTTGTTTTAGGCTGAACTGGAAGCGTTTGAGAAACGACAGAGAGGACGCAGGAAGAAAAGCAGGAAAGTCACTGAGGTGGAGTCAGAGGAAGGGGTGTGGCTAAAATATAAGCACTGCCTCCTGGTGCCCGTCTGCGGCCTCCTGTTGGCTGTGGCAGCATTTTATCTCTTGCAGCTGAAAGTGCAGTGATTCTGGACTTATATTTCTGAAATGTAACCCTACAGTTTATTAATCTGTTCATTAAGGAAGATTGATTAGTAATTAGTGACTATTATTTTAGAATTCAATTAATATTGAGAATTTATTCAATCTGTTCTATTGGACTCTAAAAACTCATTTTCTGAGATTCACTCACAGTTACTTCTAATATTACATTTAATTTTCTTCTAAATTGCTTGAAATTATGCCCATGAATATGACTTTCTTTGAAAATGACAATTTCTTTGAGTTTGAGATGATGTAAAAGATATTGGATCATGGTGCAAGTATTAAAATCTCAATTTCTGAACAAATACTCAGTCAGCAGTCTATATTTCTTTTATTTCATTCAAAATGATTGTATGGAGTTTGAAAAACGTGTGTGTGTGTGTGTGCGCTGTGTTTGTGTGTGTGTGTGCTGTGTTAGATCATATATGTGTGTGTGTGTGTGTGTATGTGTTAGATCATGTGTGTGTGTGTGCTGTGTAAGATCATATGTGTGTGTGTGTGTGCTGTGTTAGATCATGTGTGTGTGTGTGCTGTGTTAGATCATATGTGTGTGTGTTTGTGTGCTGTGTTAGATCATGTGTGTGTGTATGTGTTAGATCATGTGTGTGTGTGCTGTGTTAGATCATGTGTGTGTGTGCTGTGTTAGATCATGTGTGTGTGTGTGCTGTGTTAGATCATGTGTGTGTGTGTGTGTGCTGTGTTAGATCATGTGTGTGTGTGTGCTGTGTTAGATCATATGTGTGTGTGTCTGTGTGCTGTGTTAGATCATGTGTGTGTGTGTCTGTGTGCTGTGTTAGATCATGTGTGTGTGTGCTGTGTTAGATCATGTGTGTGCGCAGTGTTAGACCATATGTGTGTGTGTGTGCTGTGTTAGATCATGTGTGTGTGTGCTGTGTTAGATCATGTGTGTGTGTGTGCTGTGTTAGATCATGTGTGTGTGTGTGTGTGTGCTGTGTTAGATCATATGTGTGTGTGTGCTGTGTTAGATCATAAGTGTGTGTGTGTGCTGTGTTAGATCATATGTGTGTGTGTCTGTGTGCTGTGTTAGATCATATGTGTGTGTGTCTGTGTGCTGTGTTAGATCATGTGTGTGTGTGCTGTGTTAGATCATGTGTGTGCGCAGTGTTAGACCATATGTGTGTGTGTGTGCTGTGTTAGATCATGTGTGTGTGTGCTGTGTTAGATCATGTGTGTGTGTGTGCTGTGTTAGATCATGTGTGTGTGTGTGTGTGCTGTGTTAGATCATATGTGTGTGTGTGCTGTGTTAGATCATAAGTGTGTGTGTGTGTGCTGTGTTAGATCATATGTGTGTGTGTTTGTGTGCTGTGTTAGATCATGTGTGTGTGTGTGCTGTGTTAGATCATGTGTGTGTGTGTGTGCTGTGTTAGATCATGTGTGTTTGTGTGCTGTGTTAGACCATATGTGTGTGTGTGTGCTGTGTGCTGTGTTAGATCATGTGTGTGTGTGTGTGTGCTGTGTTAGATCATGTGTGTGTGTGTGTGTGTGCTGTGTTAGATCATATGTGTGTGTGTCTGTGTGCTGTGTTAGATCATGTGTGTGTGTGTCTGTGTGCTGTGTTAGATCATGTGTGTGTGTGCTGTGTTAGATCATGTGTGTGCGCAGTGTTAGACCATATGTGTGTGTGTGTGCTGTGTTAGATCATGTGTGTGTGTGCTGTGTTAGATCATGTGTGTGTGTGTGCTGTGTTAGATCATGTGTGTGTGTGTGTGTGCTGTGTTAGATCATATGTGTGTGTGTGCTGTGTTAGATCATAAGTGTGTGTGTGTGCTGTGTTAGATCATATGTGTGTGTGTCTGTGTGCTGTGTTAGATCATATGTGTGTGTGTCTGTGTGCTGTGTTAGATCATGTGTGTGTGTGCTGTGTTAGATCATGTGAGTGCGCAGTGTTAGACCATATGTGTGTGTGTGTGCTGTGTTAGATCATGTGTGTGTGTGCTGTGTTAGATCATGTGTGTGTGTGTGCTGTGTTAGATCATGTGTGTGTGTGTGTGTGCTGTGTTAGATCATATGTGTGTGTGTGCTGTGTTAGATCATAAGTGTGTGTGTGTGTGTGCTGTGTTAGATCATATGTGTGTGTGTTTGTGTGCTGTGTTAGATCATGTGTGTGTGTGTGCTGTGTTAGATCATATGTGTGTGTGTGTGCTGTGTTAGATCATATATGTGTGTGTGTGTGTATGTGTTAGATCATGTGTGTGTGTGTGCTGTGTTAGATCATGTGTGTGTGCTGTGTTAGATCATGTGTGTGTGTGTCTGTGTTAGATCATGTGTGTGTGTGTGCTGTGTTAGATCATATGTGTGTGTGTGCTGTGTTAGATCATATGTGTGTGTGTCTGTGTGCTGTGTTAGATCATGTGTGTGCTGTGTTAGATCATGTGTGTGTGTGTGTCTGTCTGTGTGCTGTGTTAGATCATGTGTGTGTGTGTGTGTGTGTGTGTGCTGTTTTAGATCATACGTGTGTGTGTGTGCTGTGTTAGATCATAAGTGTGTGTGTGTGCTGTGTTAGATCGTGTGAGTGTGTTGTGTTAGATCATATGTGTGTGTGTGTGCTGTGTTAGATCATATGTGTGTGTGTGTGTGCTGTGTTAGATCATATGTGTGTGTGTGTGTGCTGTGTTAGATCATAAGTGTGTGTGTGTGTGCTGTGTTAGATCATATGTGTGTGTGTGTGTCTGTGTGCTGTGTTAGATCGTGTGAGTGTGCTGTGTTAGATCATATGTGTGTGTGTGTGCTGTGTTAGATCATGTGTGTCTGTGCGCTGTGTTAGATCATATGTGTGTGTGTTTGTGCTGTGTTAGCTCATGTGTGTGTGCTGTGTTAGATCGTGTGTGTGTGTGTCTGTGTGCTGTGTTAGATCATGTGTGTGTGTGCGCAGTGTTAGATCATGTGTGTGTGTGTGCGCTGTATTAGATCATATGTGTGTGTGTGTGCTGTGTTAGATCATATGTGTGTGTGTGTGCTGTGTTAGATCATATGTGTGTGTGTGTGCTGTGTTAGATCATATATATGTGTGTGTGTGTGTGTGTGTGTGTGTGTGCTGTGTTAGATCATACGTGTGTGTGTGTGTGTGCTGTGTTAGATCATAAGTGTGTGTGTGTGTGCTGTGTTAGATCATATGTGTGTGTGTGTGTGTGTGCTGTGTTAGATCATGTGTGTCTGTGCGCTGTGTTAGATCATATGTGTGTGTGTTTGTGCTGTTTTAGATCATGTGTGTGTGCTGTGTTAGATGATGTGTGTGTGCTGTGTTAGATCATGTGTGTGTGTGTGTGTGTGTGTGTGTGTGTGTGTGTGTGTGCTGTGTTAGATCATATGTGTGTGTGTTTGTGCTGTGTTAGATGATGTGTGTGTGCTGTGTTAGATCGTGTGTGTGTGTGTGTCTGTGTGCTGTGTTAGATCATGTGTGTGTGTGCGCAGTGTTAGACCATATGTGTGTGTGTGTGCTGTGTTAGATCATGTGTGTGTGTGCTGTGTTAGATCATGTGTGTGTGTGCTGTGTTAGATCATGTGTGTGTGTGTATGTGTTAGATCATGTGTGTGTGTGTCTGTGTGCTGTGTTAGATCATATATGTGTGTGTGTGTGTATGTGTTAGATCATGTGTGTGTGTGTGTGTGTGTGTGTGCTGTGTTAGATCATAAGTGTGTGTGCTGTGTTAGATCATGTGTGTGTGTGTGTGTGCTGTGTTAGATCATATGTGTGTGTGTCTGTGTGCTGTGTTAGATCATGTGTGTGTGTGCTGTGTTAGATCATATGTGTGTGTGTCTGTGTGCTGTGTTAGATCATGTGTGTGTGTGCTGTGTTAGATCATATGTGTGTGTGCTGTGTTAGATCATGTGTGTGTGTGTCTGTGTGCTGTGTTAGATCATATGTGTGTGTGTCTGTGTGCTGTGTTAGATCATGTGTGTGTGTGTGTGTGTGTGTGCTGTGTTAGATCATGTGTGTGTGTGTGTCTGTCTGTGTGCTGTGTCAGATCATGTGTGTGTGTGTGCTGTTTTAGATCATATGTGTCTGTGTCTGTGTGCTGTGTTAGATCGTGTGAGTGTGCTGTGTTAGATCATATGTGTGTGTGTGCTGTGTTAGATCATGTGTGTGTGTGTGTCTGTCTGTGTGCTGTGTTAGATCATAAGTGTGTGTGTGTGTGCTGTGTTAGATCATATGTGTGTCTGTGTGCTGTGTTAGATCGTGTGTGTGTGTGTGCTGTCTTAGATCATGTGTGTGTGTGTGCTGTGTTAGATCATGTGTGTGTGTGTGTGCTGTGTTAGATCATATGTGTGTGTGTGTGTGCTGTGTTAGATCATATGTGTGTGTGTCTGTGTGCTGTGTTAGATCATGTGTGTCTGTGTGCTGTGTTAGATCATGTGTGTGTGTGTGTCTGTCTGTGTGCTGTTTTAGATCGTGTGTGTGTGTGTGCTGTTTTAGATCATACGTGTGTGTGTGTGTGTGTGTGTGTGTGTGTGTGTGTGTGTGTGTGTGTGTGTGTGTGTGTGTGCTGTGTAAGATCATAAGTGTGTGTGTGTGTGCTGTGTTAGATCATATGTGTGTGTGTGTGCTGTGTTAGATCATGTGTGTCTGTGTGCTGTGTTAGATCATGTGTGTGTGCTCTGTTAGATCGTGTGTGTGTGTGTCTGTGTGCTGTGTTAGATCATTTGTGTGTGTGCGCAGTGTTAGATCATATGTGTGTGTGTGTGTGCTGTGTTAGATCATGTGTGTGTGTTGTGTGTGTGCTATGTTAGATTGTGTGTGTGTGTGTGTGCTGTGTTAGATCATGTGTGTATGTGTCTCTGTGCTGTGTTAGATTGTGTGTGTGTGTGTGTGTGTGTGTGCTGTGTTAGATCATATATGTGTGTGTCTGTGTTCTGTGTTAGATTGTGTGTGTGTGTGTGTGTGTGTTGTCTGTGTTAGATCATATGTGTGTGTGTGCTATGTTAGATCAAGTGTGTGTGCTGTTTTTGTGTGTGTGCTGTGTTAGATCGTGTGTGTGTGTGTCTGTGTGCTGTGTTAGATCATGTGTGTGTGTGCGCAGTGTTAGATCATATATGTGTGTGTGTGTCTGCTGTGTTAGATCATGTGTGTGTGTTGTGTGTGTGCTTTGTTAGATCGTGTGTGTGTGTGTGTGCTGTGTTAGATCATATATGTGTGTGTCTGTGTTCTGTGTTAGATTGTGTGTGTGTGTGTGTGTGTTGTCTGTGTTAGATCATATGTGTGTGTGTGCTATGTTAGATCAAGTGTGTGTGCTGTTTTTGTGTGTGTGCTGTGTTAGATCGTGTGTGTGTGTGTCTGTGTGCTGTGTTAGATCATGTGTGTGTGTGCGCAGTGTTAGATCATATATGTGTGTGTGTGTCTGCTGTGTTAGATCATGTGTGTGTGTTGTGTGTGTGCTTTGTTAGATCGTGTGTGTGTTGTGTGTGTGCTATGTTAGATCGTGTGTGTGCTGTGTTAGATCATGTGTGTGTGTGTGTGCGTGTTAGATCATGTGTGTGTGTGTGTGTGTGTGTGTGTGTTAGATCATGTGTGTGTGTATGTGCTGTGTTAGATCATACGTGTGTGTGTGTGCTGTTTTTGAGTGTTTGCTGTGTTAGATCGTGTGTGTGTGTGTGTGTGTGTGCTGTGTTAGCTCATACGTGTGTGTGCTGTGTGTGCGTGCGCGCGCTGTGTTAGATCATATGTGTGTGTGTGTGTGTGTGTATGTGCTGTGTTAGATCATACGTGTGTGTGTGTGTGTGCTGTGTTAGATCATATGTGTGTGTGTGTGCTGTGTTAGATCATGTGTGTGTGCTGTGTTAGATCGTATGTGTGTGTGCTCTGTTAGATCGTGTGTGTGTGTGTCTGTGTGCCGTGTTAGATCATTTGTGTGTGTGCGCAGTGTTAGATCATATGTGTGTGTGTGTGTGTGCTGTGTTAGATCATGTGTGTGTGTTGTGTGTGTGCTATGTTAGATCGTGTGTGTGTGTGTGTGCTGTGTTAGATCATGTGTGTATGTGTCTCTGTGCTGTGTTAGATTGTGTGTGTGTGTGTGTGTGTGTGCTGTGTTAGATCATATATGTGTGTGTCTGTGTTCTGTGTTAGATTGTGTGTGTGTGTGTGTGTGTTGTCTGTGTTAGATCATATGTGTGTGTGTGCTATGTTAGATCAAGTGTGTGTGCTGTTTTTGTGTGTGTGCTGTGTTAGATCGTGTGTGTGTGTGTCTGTGTGCTGTGTTAGATCATGTGTGTGTGTGCGCAGTGTTAGATCATATATGTGTGTGTGTGCTGTGTTAGATCATGTGTGTGTGTTGTGTGTGTGCTTTGTTAGATCGTGTGTGTGTGTGTGTGCTGTGTTAGATCATGTGTGTGTGTTGTGTGTGTGCTATGTTAGATCGTGTGTGTGCTGTGTTAGATCATGTGTGTGTGTGTGTGTGTGTGTGTGTTAGATCATGTGTGTGTGTGTGTGTGTGTGTGTGTGTGTGTTAGATCATGTGTGTGTGTATGTGCTGTGTTAGATCATACGTGTGTGTGTGTGCTGTTTTTGAGTGTTTGCTGTGTTAGATCGTGTGTGTGTGCTGTGTTAGATCGTGTGTGTGTGTGTGTGCTGTGTTAGCTCATACGTGTGTGTGCTGTGTGTGCGTGCGCGCGCTGTGTTAGATCATATGTGTGTGTGTGTGTGTGTTTGTGTGTATGTGCTGTGTTAGATCATATGTGTGTGTGTGTGTGTGTTTGTGTGTATGTGCTGTGTTAGATCATATGTGTGTGTGTGTGTGTGTTTGTGTGTATGTGCTGTGTTAGATCATATGTGGTCCTCCCATCACTGTTGTAGCACACATGCCTCTCTCTCTCTCTCTCTCTCTCTCTCTCTCTCTCTCTCTCTCTCTCTCTCTCTCTCTCTCTCTCTCTCTCTCTCTCTCTCTCTCTCTCTCTCTGTCTCTCTCTCTCTCTCTCTGTCTCTCTCTGTCTCTCTCTGCCTCTCTCTCTCTCTCTCTCTCTGTCTCTCTCTCTCTGTCTCTCTCTCTCTCTCTCTCTCTCGGAGAGATTATAAACGAGCTCGCGCGGCTCCAGCAGCATCATCATCATCAGTGTTGCGCGCGCAGACACTTGTGTTTAAATATAACAGTCTGATCTCTCTTTCAATCTTCGTGTGAAGTGAAGAGAATAAATCACATTAAAGTGTGACGAGCCTCTTCGCTGAACTTCTGTGGTCTAGGTTAGTGTTTTAATGACTTTATAGTGTGTGTCGGCTGAACTCGTTGTGTTCTATTAATAATACAACACACACTGTTTTTAAGTGTGTGTGTGTGTGTGTCTCGGATTCTCCTGCACAAGCTGGAAACTCTGAAGCAAAAATACCTTTATAAAAATAGATGCGCTGCTCGTGGTGTGTGTGTGTGTGTGTGTGCTCGAGTCCGATCTCAGTTTGATGGTTCTGATCTTCCAGTCAGTCGCTGGTCTTCAGTCCTCAGGATCGGAGCTTCACAGCGAGACACCGGTGAGACTTCTGTCAGACCTTCACACTTCTGCTTAAATCTTTACGTTACTGTGAATATTAAATCATTTCACGTTACAGGCAGCTGAATAAACTCCGTCGCGTATTATCGGCAGATCTTTATGTTTCCTGGTTAACTTCGCACGAGAACAGCTTTAGGAACATAATGTAGGTACAGTACAGTGAGGTCAAACCAGCAGGAAAATGTGCGTAATAAGTACAAAGGACTTGTTTGAATGATTAAAGTTTATGCGATAACATTAGACAAACAGAGCAATAAAGATAAACGGCTACTCGCCACCGCGTGAGGTGATGACTGGACACGACACGACACGCTCGAGTGATCTTTACTGTACACTGATAATGGTCAGACATTTATATGAATTTAAGTTGTGATAGTAAAACTCTGACCATTCAGGATAAAGTATTCCAGAAAGCCTTGTAATGTTGTTATTTTATTTATAAATCGCTTTTTACAATGTGCATCGTTCCAATGCAGCTTACAGGAGAAAATCACCAATAAAGGTTAAACAGCACAGTACATGTGTTTATAGAACAAGCAAGATTATTCTAGTAAATCATATCTAATGTCAGCTTCTCCCGCTGGTTTATTCATCATATTTAGCATTAAGTGAATGTTTGGCTGTAAAGATGTGTCTTTAATCTGGATTTAAATTGGGCGAGTGTGTCTGATCCTGGAATAGCGTCGTGAGAGTTAAGGGGCTACGTATGAGAAAGCTCGACCACCTTTGGTGGATTTAGTTATTCTAGGTGTTATCAAAAGAGTTTTGAGATCTTAGAGAGCGTGATGGGTTGTAGTGTGATAGAAGCTCTGCTAGGTAGGTAGATGCTAAACCCTTTAAGGCTTTATAAGTGATTAAAAGAACTTTAAAGTCAATACGATACTTAATGTGAAGCCTGTGAAGGGTTGAAAACATATGATGGTATTTTCTGAACAATGAACACATTGACTTCATTCATATGTTGTGTGTTTTTAGGTTTGTGTTTGTCAGATGAAGTCATCATGGGTGAAGCGTTTACACACACACATCATTGTGGGAAACATCAGCGTCTGATGCTCATCATAGTGCTGCCTTGTGTGTGCAGCCTTGTGTGTGTGTGTGTGCTGCTGCTAACTCTCACAGGTAACGCACACACTTGTGTTTTCATTTGATTATGAACACAAACACTTTTTATGATGTTTTTAATCTGTCTGAGATTATTACAACACTAGTTCACTAAGAGTCATTGTGACCTGTTTGTGTTTGTGTGTTTTCAGGCTGCTATGTCTAAATTTGTCAACGTCAAATGAGTCATAACATGATATTATTCAGAGAAATAATGACACAAACACACACATCACACACTTTAACTTTGTGTGTTTGTCTAACATGTCTGTTTAAGGAGTGAGAATAATCTCTTTCCGGTTTTTCTATGAATATTTTTTACCTTTTCAATTTAATTTAAGTTAATTGGGCGTTTATCACAATTTTCATTGTTGCAAAGCAATTTTACATACATTACACATTTAAACAAATAATTGTAATTGATGAATAAATAAAAGAAAAAAGTATATGGTATTTTTCTCTTAACTGAAATTAGATCTTTGGCCCTTCGTATATTTGATACATTTGACTGATTTGTGTGTGTGTGTATTGTGTTCTTCTTTCTATTTTATGTGATAAACACTTCAAGGCTTACTGCGTCACAAACACAAGGTCAAAAGGTCACAGTCTGGGCATTTGGTTGTGATTCTTTCATTCTGCCGTCTCTCTCTCTCTCTCTCTCTCTCTCTCTCTCTCTCTCTCTCTCTCTCTTTGTTTATTGGCTGAGGAGAGTGTCTTTGCTGGACGTGATCTGTGAAGCTGAGACACTCGTCCCGTCCGGACGTCCTTCTGTTTTTGCAGCGTCACAGTGCTTTGATGTCTCTGTCTGTCCTCAGCACAACACAACCACACATTTACCCTGAGACACTAACAGATGATTCACTGCAGCACATCCTGAGGCGCTTTTTCACATTTCACACAATGATCGGCAAAGTTGCAAAGCTCTATTGTCTCTAACAGAAAACCCTTTTCAAGGACGACAACAAACGGCATGATTGAACTACAACACGCTTTCTTTTGTCAAATGTCATTTCATTAAATAAATCTTGCTGGAGGCAGAAACAGAAATGAAGCCAAAGCGCACACACACACTTGTTCTAAAGCAGTCGATCATAGAGTGTGTGTTTCTTTTATTTATTGCCTTTTTCATGTTTGTTCAGGTTTATTTGGAAATGGCTTGCTGGATGCCGGAGGTTTGGTCTCCACAGCAACACTCACCCCGTTGACCGACGGGCCCTTTAACAGCACAGGTCTCAGTCCGGTGAGGGTCAGTAATGGAACGATGGGGGCACACACTGGCACACAGCAGAACGTCCCTACAACCACCCCCCCCCCGGAGTGGGACTCTGCCCACTGGATGCTGCCTGACTCCTCGTCCTCGGCAGGTCCCACCTCCACGGCCTCTGAGGACTGGTTGACGGTTGTTTCCATGGTAACAAGCATCCAGGCAGAGGCCGGTACGGTTATGAGACACACATTACACTTCTCAACTCAATCTGAGTGTTTTCTGTTTCAATCGTGTTTAAAATGAAGAAGAAAGCAGATCATCACTGATGCACTGCTGTAATGTCTAGTGTTTCCTGCTTTGTTTATTTGCTGGTCCAGATGCTACTGCAGCCCATGATCAAACCCTCTGTCTCTCTCTCTCTCTCTCTCTCACACACACACACACACACACACACCTGTACCTTTTATAGTCAAGCTTTAATGGAATGTGTGTATGTGTGATGGAGACAGACAGAGAGAGAGAGAGAATCATTTTGCTTCCTTGCTTAAGGTTTTGTCCTAAAAGTGACCGGAATTATAATGTGTGCGTGTACTAACCTTTACAGACTAATGAGAAATCGTGTGTGTGTGTGTGTGTGCGTGCATGCGTACATTTGTGTGTGTGACTTTGACTTGAGCACTAGAATCACAATTACAATCATTGGCTTTTAGAGGACCCATTTACATTACATTTACATTGTGTCATTTAGCAGACACTTTTATCCAAAGCGACTTACAGGACTCACAAACACGTTTGCTTTATAACCTTATACGAGTGAAGCGTTCATTTGCAAAAACAGATAAACCATGTTTGTATTAGCTGTAAGTTACTATTACTGAACCTAAACAACACAACTGCAGTAAGATTTATATTACTTGCAATGCACAATAAAAAAAACATGACAACACAATACAAAAACTAGATTTTTAAAAAGTGATCTGTTTTTGAGTTTATCTCATTCATTGAATTTGAAGCACAAGAAAGGTGGTCTGATTTGCAGATCTTCTTAGGACTTTCAGTATTCTTGTATTTGCTCATCTTTACATATGTAGTGAACCTGGGCCATAAATCTGCTGTTGTTTTAAAGGCGTATCCTAACTCGACTCTTGCCATCAGCCAATCACATGTCCTGTTTGTCATATGACAGGTTCCTGTTCTGACATCACAGAGAGTCAGTGTCACATGCTGCCATACAATCAGACGGGTTTGTTGCCAGGGGCAACGGTGGTAAAAGGCAGCGAACTGCAGATGTTCCTGAAGTTTTTCAGCTATCTGAGTCGTCTGTCCTGTTACAGGCACATCATGCTGTTCGGCTGCACCATCGCTCTTCCGCAGTGCGTCAGCCATGATGACCGCAGGTTTGTCACCAATAGACATGTCTGACTGTCTGTGTGTCAATGTCCGGGTCCAGTAACACTCTTGACATTCTCTTGCCAATTGTCGCATTGTGTTCGGTGTAATGATACACTTATGTGTCACTAAAGCTACAAAAATATAATGGAAGGTTTAGGAAGGTGAGATGATATCACGGACAGGTGTTCAGTGTTGTGTATGTATTATGAACTTGAATGATGAACCAAAACAGCAGCTTCACAATTAAAAAAATCTATATTTTCTTTGGTGTGCCTTTTGCGTGTTTAGATTTGAGTTATTGTGTCAGATAAAGTGTGAGGTTTTGCCAAGGATTAGAAAGTTAGACCTTTTCTTTACTTTTGTTCTTTAATTTAATGTAATATGTTAATTGAACATTGAAGTGTTTTTGTAATTCTGGCAAACAGCAGGACGCTGATACTGCCCTGTCAGTCGTTCTGTGAAGCGGCCCGTGAGGGATGTGAGCCCGTCCTACAGATGTTCAACGCCTCATGGCCTGAGTTTCTCCGCTGTTCTCAGTTCAGCAATACAACAGCCATGTGTTACACACCCCGACACGCCAGAGGAAAAGCCAGTGAGTCTCACACACGAACAACTACTGACAGAAGATTACTTTCCCCATTATTTTCATTTAAACTTGATTTTCTCTTAAGCCGTTTGTGGAGGAAGTGATAACTTCTTGTGTGCGACTGGAATCTGTGTCCCCCGGAAACTAGTGTGCAACGGACACAATGACTGTGACGACTGGAGCGATGAGAGCGACTGCAGTAAGTTCAATTCAACTAACCTTAATTGGTATTGTAATAGTTTACACTATTGCAAAGCAGCTTTACACAAGGACACAATATATAAAAACATATAAAAAAAACATTTTGCATGTGATAGCTCCAGACTGGAGCTAGCCTATCACTAGTTACCTCAGAATGAGCATACCTCAGCGAAAACAAAAGCAAATAGAGAAAGTTCATAGCTTTCAGGCACAGAATAATGATGTATAACGTGAGGCAAAGTTACAGGATAACCCTAGCCCATGCATATGCTAGGTTGATGAGATGTCTGTAGTCTAGATTTATATCGGGAGAGAATGTCTGAACCTCGAACCGTGTCTGGAAGGCTGATCCACAGTTTAGGTCCTAGATAGGAAATAGCTCTGCCTCCTTTGGTGGATTTTGCTTTAAAAGTCTGGAGTTTTGCAATCTTAAGTAGCGTGATGGATTGTAGGGCATTAGAGGTTTTGTTAAATATGCCAGCGTTTAACTGTTTAAGGCTTTAGAAGTGAGTAGCAGTATTTTGTAATCAACACAGAATGTAAAGTGCATCCAGAAGGTATTTACAGCGCTTCACCTTTTCTACATTTTGTCATGTTACAGCCTTATTCCAAAACGGATTCATTTATTATATTTCTTAAAACTCTACAAAATTCTGCTGAATTGACCCGAGGAAGACCCTAACTATCATGTACAATAACAGCGCGTCGCTCGTGTGTGTGCATGTAGTTACCAACTCTCCTCTTGCGAAAAAAAAAGATCGGTGCAGGGGATTAATCAGGAAACTGGATTAAGCTGTGTCTTTATACTGTTTTGCTTAGGCTATTTAGCCTGGGTTTGCGCAATTTGCCAGAGCAAAACAAGAGGATCAACGTTTTCATTGCCATATCAATTTCATTTTCATTAATAACGTTTACATTTAGGTCTAGTCGGGTTTGAAATAAATATACGATGGGTCGGGTCAGACTCGGGTCTAACGTTATCGGGTCTGTCTCGGGTTCAGGGCTTTAAAAAAGAAATAAAAAATTGGCATGTCGGGTTCGGGTAAAAGTGATTCGCGTCATTTCAGGTCGGGTAAAGATCTTTGGACCCGAGAAGACCTCTAATTGACAGATCTGCCATCCCCTGGGATCGAACCCACAACCTTGCGTTGTTAGCACAATGCTCTTACTACTGAGCTACAGGAAATATATATATATATATATATATATATACATAGTATACACTGAGCAGAATCTCTCTATCTCTCTCCTGCAGCGTGTGCAGATGGTCAGTATTTATGTTCGACAGGCCGCTGTGTATCGCCTGAGCTTCTGTGTGATGGATATGATGACTGTGGTGATCTCAGCGATGAGCAGAACTGCGGTGAGTTTCAACGATGAAGAGAATGAGAGAGATATCTGTGTTCATATCTAACACTTTGTTGTAATGTCATAATTTGATTGATGGAAGTCTTGTGTTTATTCTGTTGTAGTGTGTGACTCTGTTAAAGAGCATCGCTGTGGTGAAGGACGCTGTGTTCCTACAGAATGGCTCTGTGACGGTGACAACGACTGCCTGGACAAAAGTGATGAGCTGAACTGCTGTGAGACACTACAAATCACACACACACACACTACATGCACTGCAGGCCTACACTTTACTCTTTAAATACACTTTAAATACTGTGAGAGATGCAGCTCACTGGACTAAAGTTGAAAGATAATTTTACCAGCAAAGAGCAGTGAAACTGAGAATGAGCTGGAGATGTTCTGTGGCCTTCTGTGATGACCGCAGGGTTCTGAACCGAGTTTAAATGTGTAAGATGGAGAGAAGGTATGCCGGTGCAGAGCCAGTGACAGTTTTGAATGCTAACATTAATGATTTGATATGAGCTGCAGTTTGTAGCCAGTGAAGAGAGATGAAGAGATCTGCGTTCTTGTGAGCTCCTGAAAGACAACTTGTGCTGCTGCATTCTGAATCATTTGTGCACACACTGCAAGTCTACATTCCACACACACACAAAGTGTTGGCACTGTTGTAACCGTGTGTATATGTGTGTAGCGTGTAAATCTCAGGGATTAGTCGAGTGTAGGAGTGGCCAGTGTATCCCCAGTGCATTTCGCTGTGATGGTGAGGATGACTGTAGAGACGGCAGTGACGAAGACAACTGCACGAAACAACAAAGTGAGTGCACACAAACACACACACACACACACACAAATAAAAAAAACTTATGAATGATGTCTGTCTTTGTGTCTCAGCTCAGGGTTTGTGTCCTCCTGGGCAGCCCAGCTGTATTTCCACCTCCTGCTCGACCAGTTGTCATGAAAACACTTCCTGTGATCTTCGCAATTCAGGCAGTAACTGCAGTGAGTGAAACTGTGACTGTAATTTCCCCTTGACCCCCTGCAGTTTTATTCAGCATATATTCAGTTATATTCAGCATGTGTGTTAGGGTTAGTGAAAACAGATACAATGTTCATGAACGGTCAGTTATGAGAGCTTTGAGAGCTGTTTCCTGACTGTAGTGACAACTAAAGTGTTTTGTGATATGTACACGTGTGTGTTTGCGTGTTCGGCAGGTGGATGTGAGCCGATCTCTTTGGAGATCTGTATGAATCTGCCCTACAACTTCACCAAGTTTCCAAACTATCTGGGACATCAGTCGCAGAAGGAGACATCAGTGAGCTGGGAGTCTTCTCTCTTTCCTGCTCTGGTTCAGACAAACTGCTACAAATATCTCATGTTCTTTGCGTGTACTGTTCTAGTGCCCATGTGTGACCCTCTGACGCAGCAGAGAGTGCCGCCCTGCAGGTCAGTGTGTGTACTTACATTTACATTTAGCAGACTCTTTTATTCAAAGCGACTTACAGATGAGGAAACATTGGAAGCAATTATAACAACATAGGCAACAAAATACATAAGTGCATCAAAACTAGTCCATTAAAGCCTAGCACAGTATACAAAGCTAAGAATAGTGAGGTTAGTAATTTTTTTTTAATAAGAAGAAAGAAAGGGAAAATAATTAGGTTAAATCAGTCAGCTACATGTTGACGGAAGAGATGCGTTTTCAGGCGTTTTTTAAAGATGGCAACAGAGTCTGCTGATCTTGTAGCAGCTGGTAGATCATTCCACCAATGTGGAACAGATCCAGAGAAGGTACGGGAGAGTGACTTTTTTCATTTTTGGGATGGTACCACTAGTCGTTGTTCCTTTGCAGACCGCAGTAATCTGGCAGGAACATAGGTCTGCATTAGCGAGAGGAGATATGATGGTGCGGACCCGGTCGTGGTCTTGTAGGTGAGGAGCATAATTTGAACCTTATGCGGGCGGCGACAGGGAGCGAGTGTAACCTGATGAAGAGCGGAGTTACATGAGCTCTCTTCGGTTCATTGAAGACCACTCTTGCCGCCGCATTCTGGATCATCTGGAGAGGTTTGATTGTGCAAGCAGGAAGTCCAGCCAGAAGCGCATTGCAATAATCCAGTTTGGACAGGACAAGAGCCTGGACTAGGACTTGCGTAGAGTGCTCTGATAGGAAAGGTCTAATTTTCCTAATGTTGTAGAGGATGAATCTACAGGACCGGGTGGTGCTGGCAACATGACTTGTGAGGTTAAGCCGATCATCGATTACCACCCCCAGGTTTCTGGCTGTGCTGGATGGTGTGATAGTTGATGAGCCTAGTTGAATGGCAAGGTTGTGGTGAATGTTTGGGTTGGCCGGGATCACAAGCAGTTCCGTTTTTGCAAGGTTTAGCTGTAGATGATGACCCTTCATCCAAAGCGAGATGTCACTCAGGCATGCCGCGATGCGAGCAGAGACCGTCGGATCGTCCGGTTGAAATAACAAGTAAAGTTGTGTATCGTCGGCATAGCAGTGATAAGAGAAGCCTTGCTTCTGAATGACCGAACCGAGAGATGTCATGTAAAAGGAGAAGAGTAGCGGTCCAAGCACTGAGCCCTGTGGCATCCCCGTGTTGAGCTGTTGGGGCGCGGAGACCTCATCTCTCCAGGATACTCTGAATGACCTACCTGAGAGGTAGGACTCGAACCATTGCAACGCCATTCCAGAGACACCCATAGCACTGAGAGAAGACAAGAGGATGTGATGATTCACAGTGTCAAAAGCAGCAAACAGATCCAGTAGGATGAGCACAGATGACATGGATGATGCTTTTGCCAGTCTCAGGGCTTCGATGACTGAGAGCAGTGCAGTCTCTGTGGAATGACCGGTCTTGAACCCAGACTGATTGCTGTCCAGGAGGTTGTTTCGCATGAGAAAGGAGGAGAGCTGGTTGAACACAACTCGCTCCAGAGCTTTGGCAATGAAGGGAAGAAGGGAAACTGGCCTGTAGTTTTCTAGCATTGTAGGGTCGACGGTGGGTTTCTACAGAAGCGGTGTGATGTGGGAAATGTCCCAGTGGTGAGCGAAGAGTTGATGATGTGGGTCAGAGCAGGCACAACCGTTTTGTAAGTCCTAAGTTCAAGTGACATCGGTTCAACCAAATATAAACAACTAAAGGTCCAAATCAAAACATAATAGGGGAAAATGGATCACATGAGGACTCCAATGCAGCTGTGTGTCTCCCGTAACCCACACATCCTGTCAGCTCTCCGATAGCCTCAATGAGCAGCAACACCAGCGAGAACAAGCCTCTCTCTTCTCTGTTTAACCCAGTGTCTTTTAAAGTGCTGTGGGAGAAAGTGCGGTTATGGGAGAGGGCAGCTGGAGTGGCAGAGTCCTCTGGTTTGATCCATGTTTCTGTAAGTGCTACAATGGAAAGACCAGAATGTTTAACAAAAGCTATAATGAAATCAGCTTTGTTCACAGCAGATTGGCAGTTCCACAATCCTATTGGGAAAGTAGAAGGGGCAGTTGATAGCAGTGATACATTGTGAAGATTATTAGCATTGCGTCGCCTTCGGCATGCGACAGATGGTTTATGTGTTGTGATAACAGAAAGGATTTTAAAACACATATTTAAGAGAAGCAGAAAGGAAATTGGGAGAAATATTAAAAATAACAATAAAGGATTAAGTATAAGTGCAAACAAGTAAGACAAAAAGTGCAAGGGGTAATAGAAAACAAAATAGGTACAAAAGAAATGCAATAGTCAAGTGCCCTGTCGGTGTGGCCTGGCACGGTGGAGTCGCCCGCAGGTAGAGTTGATGTCTTCACGCTCTTCGCTCTTCACGCGATAAGGGGCTGCACGCGACCGCTGCCACGGTGGGTGGTCACTTTTTAAATACCCGTCTAATTAATTTAATTCAACAGGCTGCGCCCCCAGATGACACGCACATAAAAAAAAACAATTAAACTAGCCCGAAAACTAACGATACTACACGCGGTCTCACCACGTGACAGAGCGGAAATAAATACAAAGCGATTTCTCAGTTTAACACAGCACTAAAACTCAACAAGACACGATTTAAATAATCTTACACAATTCTGAACGTTTCTTCTGCTAAGTTGCTTCTCTTGCAGTGAGTGTACGTGTGTATAGCGTGTTGTGCGGCAGATGACATGGCAATGTGTGTTTCAGATCTCTCTGTAGGAATTCAAAGGAGCGCTGTGAGTCTGTGCTAGGTATCGTGGGATTGCAGTGGCCTGAGGATACAGACTGTGCTCAGTTTCCAGAGGAAGGACAAGCGAACAGCACGTGTTTAATGCCTGACCCGGATGTGAACGGTTAGTGCGTAAATAAACCAACATGAAGCTATTCCAGCTATATCATCTAAAAACAACTATAAAAAACTCAAGTAGACAAGAAGTGTGTACTGTACTGCTGGATGTGCAAAAGTGGAGCCAGTGCAAATGTTCACAGTTTGGTGTAAGATGCTTTATGGCTGTCAGATCATTGTGGGTTAATGTGTTGTTTGTAATGTCCATGAGGGCACCTAAGAGAATACTTTGTGTACTGTCTGTTGTTTATAAGTGCATATGTGCATGAGAGGAATGCCGTCATACAACCTGTTTACAGTCTTTTAATAAACCCCCAAAAATGATGTGTGACAAACAATCTCTCATTTTGTGAAGGTCTGTTTTTTGCATTTATTTGGTTGATATGTGTGTGTGTTTGTTGTGCTCCAGACAGACTGTCTGTGCTTGAGTGAGTCACTGAATCTTTTGACAGATTTGTTTAGAAACATTTATTTATACCGACTGCCATCACATGATGTTGACTTGACTGTTTGTCTGCTGTGAGGTTTCGTAGGTTTAAAAGTGTTTGTTTGTTCGTTTCAGAGTGTTCTCCCAGTCACTTTAAATGTGGTTCTGGAAGATGCGTCCTCTTATCCAAACGTTGTGATGGACACACAGACTGTGATGATGACAGCGATGAAGACGCATGCGGTGAGTGAAGAATGTTTGTGTCTGTAAAGACGAATAAACAAACAAAGTGTCCTGAAAAAGAGAAAGTCATGTTCATGAACTGGTGTCTGTGTGTGTGTGTGTGTGTGTGTAGGGTGTGTGGAGCGAGGCTTATGGGAATGTCCCGGAGACAAAACCTGTATCCGACACAACATGATCTGTGATGGCTTTCCTGACTGCAACCAACAAGAAGATGAAGTCAACTGCTGTGAGTTCAGTGTGCTTGTGAGTGTGTGCTTGTCCCACAATGATAGTAAAAGTCTTACAAACTTACATCGGTCCCCACGATTCAAATATATTATTAAATATTCTAAATAAAGTTTGTTTTTTTGACATTGTAAAAATGCAGAAAGTTGTCCGTGATGGTCCGGTTTTGAGGTTTGGTCAGGAAAAGGCAATAGAATTTACAGTTTGTCTAAGATAAAAATCATTACGCCTATGGAAGGTCCCCACAATGTATAGAAACCTAACGTGTGTGTGTGTGTGTGTGTGTTCACTGGCATGTAAATAATGTCAGCAGGGTTAGGGTTAAAGAGAAAATATAACCTCCGAATGAACATCAATGAAAAGTCTTTGTTTGTGTGTGTGCTTTCCAGCGGCGTGTAGCAGTCATGAGATGGAGTGTAATAATCACGAGTGTGTTCACCGTTCATTCTGGTGTGATGGCAGGAAACACTGCACAGACAGCTCTGATGAGTGGAACTGTGGTAAGATCACCTATCTGTCCAGGGACAGACATCATAAATCAGCCATGTCAGCAGTCACTGAAAAAGTCATCAAGATTCCCATATGAATCATAATCAGTGTGTTCTTTTTAATGTCACAAGAACTGTGTCAAAGTTGTAACGTAAATATTAATATTTTTCAGAAGTAATAATAAGTTAATATTATATCTTAAAGAATTTCCCTCCCCCATATTTAGATTAGAGTAGACCACTGCGTACACCTGGGGTCAGCTGGACACTGGCGTCAGTAAAGTTACAGCAAGTGCATTAGCAGCAGAATCAAGTTAAAGACACAATAAACTTAGGTAGGAATGATTAGAGTAGACCACTCCCCCTTTTCAAGCTTTACTGTATCTCAGTGGATAGAGCAGGCTCTAGCAACGGCAAGGTCATGGGTTTGATCCCATGGGTTTGATGGGATTGCACATTGAATTGTAAACAAATGTGTAATTAGATGCTTTGGATAAAAGCGTCTGCTAAATGCATGAATGTAAATGTGTGTTTGTGTAGTGTCTCTCTCTGATGGTGGAAAGGTACTGGTGTTTAAATCAGGCCTGGAGTATCAGGTGTGTGCAGATGGATGGAGCTCGAACCTAAGCAGCATCACATGCACACATATGGGTTTAGGGTAAGGTCAGTACACACACACACACACACGCACACACACGCACGCACACAAACAAAAGGGTAGTGTGTCAAACTGGCATTTTATAACACATGACTGCTATTATAGATGCTGATTGGTCAGTACAATGTCCCAGTGACGTTGACTACATGCAGCACATGCTTTCAGCTTCTATATAAGAAACAGTGACATTTCATGACATTTTTCAATACAAACCAAACGTCTAATAGTATAATTGATATATATAATAAATGCTTATTGTTTATAATTCATTGAAATGTCCTATTCTTGAGTCATCAACGAACCAATTTATTTGTTCAAAAAGTTCAACTTGCCAACTTTCAACTTGCCAGGGATGTCTTTTTTAACTTTATGGGAGTCACTGAAGACTTATTACAGGGTCAGATAATTTCATTTGTGGGAATAGAAAAGGTGATATAGATATGCCCGCTACAGATAGACTGAAAAAGTTTACGCTGTTACAAACTGAGTTAGATCTCCTAACCTTACCCAGTCAATGTACACTTCCGACTGGTTCCGACCCTCTTTCATATCCCAGATTCAGAGATGGCTGCTGGATTGGAGGAGGACCTCACGGTTGAAGATAACTCTTGCAATTAGGTCTATGCAAAGTGGCAAAACACCGGGGTTGGACGGCTTCCCAACAGATTTCTTAAAAAATTTTACTTTCAAGAGTCAATTTGATAAAAATCCCTACCACCAACTAAGCGGCAGGGGTCTAAAGACAAGACCCCTCTTGAGTGCAGCTCATTTTGTCCTGTCTCCCTCCTTAATGCTGATGCTAAAGTTCTTGCTTAGGTTCTAGGTTGTCGGTTAGAGGGAGTTCTGCCATATATAATTTCACATTTCCAAACCAGACTTTTGAATATTCTTTACGCATCTCTTCACCCGGTACGTCAGAGGTACCGGGTGAGAGGGGTCAGCTGTAGCCAAGTGGTTGGGCTTGTGATCAGAAGGTTGTCGGTTGGAATATCAGTGCCAGCAGGTCATGACTGAAGTGCCCTTGAGCAAGATACCTTACCCCTGATTGCTCTGCAGTAATGTGCCACTTTGGATAAAAGCGTTTGCCAAATGAATAAATGTAAATGTAGGTAGTGCTTTCACTAGATGCAGAAAAGTCATTTGATGGGGTGGAGTGGGGTTATCTTTTCAACACATTGGAGAGGTTCTGATTTGCCTGTAAAATTGTAATATTCACTGAAATTGTATATCTTTTGTCTAAAAACAAGGCCCATCAGGAAAATTTTTGCCCATCAGGAAAATGCATCTTGATTCAAGAATTTTTAGGCATTCTTACTGGATAACAAGCAAACAAACACACCTCAACTCCTCTCACTATCGCAAGAGTAACGAGCTGCAGCTGCAGGCCCCCATATTGACGCAGCACAGCCAGTCTTGATAAGCGGGTCTTCCTATCGTTCGCCGGTTGGCTCGTGGGCGGGCTCTTTCTATCGCCTTACCATAGATTATTTGTATATATTGCGGGGCGGTTTTGTTTAATATTCTTACAGTCTCATTCTTGGTGGAAAATTCAGCCCATTTACAGAGGAAGCAGGGCCTTAAAGGATCATTTAACAAAAAAAGAGCTAGACTTTATTACGTCTGAACACTACAGTGCCATCTTCCTCCCCTTGTACATTTTTCAATGCCTTCCAAACTCTTTCTCCTCCAAAGTAAATTATCAGATATCAACCTTTATTTGGAACAAAAAACACAAAGGATTAAAATAAGTACTCTGCAGAGACCTCATAATGAGGGAGGGATGGCACTCCCAAATTTCATGTATTATTATTGGGTAGCCAACATAAGAACATTACTATTCTGGATTAAAATTACATCACTGCCTCTGCATGGACGATTCTGGAGAGGGCTTCGGTGGGGTCCTCCTCTCTTAAAACTTTATAATGCTCTAAAATACCATTCACGCAGCCCATATCTAACTTGACTTCCAATCCAGTTAAAATCTGGAATCAGATAAGACAACAGTCTGCACCAGTTGCTAAAAATGTCATGTTTGTCCCATCAACGGTGGACGAATCTTTTGAGATGTGGTCTAGAAAGGGTGTAGTCTTACTGTCTGACTTTTATATTGATGGAAATGTTGCATCCTTCAAACAGTTCATACAGAAATACAGATATTTGCAGCTTCAGAACTTTGCAGCACTGAATTCCTTTCCATCACGCCATCCTACTACTTTATTAGACTCAATTTTAAATGTCAACCAATTCAAAAACAGGCCATGAGCAGGGTCTATGAATTATCTGCATGAACGACTTGACATTTACATTTAGTCATTTAGCAGACGCTTTTATCCAAAGCGACTTACACATGAGGAAACATTGGAAGCAACTATAACAACTTGACACCTTTGGATTTACTCAATAGAAATTGGGAGACAGATTTAGACAAATCAATCTCAGGGGAAATTTGGCATAAAACCATACAGGGAATGTCTCTTCATCCATTTGCCATAGACATACTGTGATACTATTTAAAATTGTACACTGTTTGCACTGGTCTATGGTCAGACTTTCTAAGATTGAAGCTGATATACAGTAGTGTGGATGTGATGGATGTAGGCAGGCTCCTGCCGGTCTACTACATACTGTATGTTCTATGTATGTCCAAGACTTATATTTTTGAGACCTTCTCTGGTATATTTGGTGTAGTAGTAGAGCATTACCCAATGATTGCATTGTTTGGCGTGGCCCAAGAAAACAATAATTTCACCAAAAAAAAACTAAAATATTTGACTTCTGTTCGCTTCTGGCTAGGAGAAGGATTCTGATGAAATGGGCAGATCCTAATCTACCAACACATAGCCACTGGATAAGAGAAGTCATGTACCATCTTGAGTGATGACATATACAGTCAGATGATCTACTGGGACATTCTATGAAATCTGGTTATTTTCTGCGTACGGGGTTCCAAAATGAGATGACTCAGTTTTTCAAAAATCATGATGCTATTCTGAGAAAAAAACACATGTTTGCAAAACAGGTTATTATAGCGAAACATGTGGGCGGTAAATGTAACAGCTGAATCCATTCCTCTCAATACAAACAATACTTGACTAAAGGAATAACTGCGTGTGTCTGTGTGTGTGTGTGCGTGTGCCTGTTTGCGCGTGTGTAGTTCCTATCTCTCCACACAGGCAGTTGAGGCCGAGTCTTTTTCTGTGATACGCAGACGCTGGCTGCACGTCCACCCAGACTGGAGTCAACATGACACATCTCCTCTTCAGGGCCTACTAGGAAAGAGAGGGTTTGTTTGTGTGTTTGTCTGTTTGTGTGTGTCTGTGTTTGGTTAGTTTATGCTGCTAAACATCATCTTCATCATGTTCAGGCAGAGTTGTCCATCGCACACGAGCGTCTCACTGCAGTGCCCTAAAGATGGTAAGAATGTGTGACATACAGAAGAGGCTCCGTCTCCTTCTTTCTCCATTTGTCTTTATTTCTCTATCGCTTCAGACTGTGGGCATCGCCCTGCAGCTCGAATGGTGAAGAGGATTCTGGGAGGGCGTACGAGTCGCCCAGGGCGTTGGCCATGGCAGTGCTCTCTTCAGAGTGATCCCAGCGGACACATCTGTGGCTGTGTGCTCATTGGTCGTAAATGGGCCCTGACTGTAGCGCACTGCTTCGAAGGGTGAGGAACACGCACATGCTGGAAATACACAAGTGAACAGACACACAGAAGTGACTCAAAAAACATTCAGGTTTACTGTAACAAATACGTCAGAGCAGAAGTGTGAAGTGAGGTTCGACGGCACATTTTATGTCACGTTTTATGATTTGTGTGCAGACGGGAGAGTGCAGATGTCTGGAAAGTTGTTCTTGGGATTAATAATCTGGATCACGCTTCTCCATACATGCAAACACGACAAGTGAAAAGCGTCATCGTTCACTCGAGATACAACCGGGCGGTCGTGGACTATGACATCAGCGTGTTGGAGCTGGAGTCCGAGGTGGAAGTGACCAGTTACGTCCGACCCATCTGTCTACCCGACCGCGGTCAGCTGCCCAAACCGGACAAATACTGCCACATAACGGGCTGGGGTCACGTGGGGAACAGAAGTGAGTATGACCGCATACTGTACAGCAGCTGTAAAAACGTACCTGTGGTCCTTACACTCACGCTTTTATTATTGCTCATTGACAAAATGACCTGATCATGTGAGAGTCACTTTGTGAATAGAAGTGTCAGCTAGATTAATAAACAAATGTCATGTTAATCCATGTAAATATATTAAAACAATGCTTCATTTTTGTAATAGTAAGAAGAGGTTTTGTACACGGATGGATAAGATACTTACGGATGCCGACAGGTGTCTCGCTAACATCAGACGACGTGTTAATGAAGTGTTGTCTTTGTTTTCTGTGTTATAGTGCCCTTTAAACTGCAGGAGGGTGAGGTGCGCATCATCTCCGTCTCACAGTGTCAGTCTTACTTTGACATGAAGACCATCACATCACGGATGCTGTGTGCCGGATATGAGGCGGGAACCATCGACTCGTGCATGGTGAGCGTGTGGTGTCCTCACAGTGACCTTGTGTGTGTGTGTGTGCTCAAACTGTGTGTGTGTTTGTGTCCAGGGTGACAGTGGAGGACCGTTGGTCTGTGAGGAAGACGATGGACGCTGGTCTCTCTACGGTTTGACCTCCTGGGGCTCTGTGTGTTTCTCTAAGGTCCTGGGCCCTGGCGTCTACGCCAACATCACTCATTTCACCGAGTGGATTGAGAGACAGATTTACCTGCGTACATTTCACCTGCTCTAGGCCAAGCACACACACACAAGCACGTTGGCAAGGAGAAATGTCTCTGTGAATAAAAGAAATGAATTGGACCGCTTGATGCTGATGTGTATTGTGAGCGATGTGTTACACACTGTTACTGTGGCTGTTTGCTTCCGTCTATTACTTTGTTGTTGAACTCATTCGTATGCTTGATTCAGCTGTGCGTGTGTGTGTGTGTGTGTGTGTGCGCGCGTGTGTGTGTGTGTTAGAGCTGTGACTGCAGCATTGTAATGCAACAGCAGTATCAATAACACGTTTGTGAGCATTTGACATTTACACATCATCACATTTACAGTCTTCACTGAACGAAGCAAAACCTCCTAAGGATCTAAAGTATGTTTTCCACCTTCTGTAATAGCAAGTCACTGAAAAAAATGGTTCCTTTCAGATTGTGTTGCTAATGTGAGTCTCAGCTGGATTTTGTGCTTTTGACACTTTTGTGTTTAATAAGCTAGTAAGTGTTATTGTTTTTTTTTTACATAAATGCGTGTGTGGGTGTACATGTGCGTGTGTGTTGCTTCTACATTTTAGTGCAACATTCCTTGTTTGTTGTATTTTTTAAAGAATATTTTTCTACAGATTTTGTGCACATAAAGCAGTAAATCTGAACCTGATGTACTATGTTTTTAATGCAATGTGAATACATACATCATTTCTGTATAAATGCACATTAAATATTTCTTTCCGTTACAATCGTTCTTTCTTTCTTACCTCTTTTCGTCAAAAGGGGGAGACACAGCCTTTGTTCTTTCAATGGGAGTGAAAAGTACAGAAATCATAAGTGAGAATGAAACCTGAGTGGAGACACATGTTTACCTAAATGCAATAATAATAATGATAATATTCCATACGTGTTAGTTGTGTTAAACAGATCGTAACCCTACTATTAAAGGTTACCCCAACAAATTACAATGATTTCATCATTTATTCATCCTCATGTCATTGTAAACCTGTATGAGTTTCTTTCTTCTTCAGAACACAAAAGAAGATATTTTGAAGAATGTTGATCATCAAACACTGAACTCCATTGACTTCCACAAAACCACCGAGACATTTCTCAAAAAATCCATACACATTAACAAACACATGAGGAGAATAAATGCTACATGTTGATTTTGAGCTGAACAAAACCATTCAACATTAATGTAACGTTTTTAAATAATAAGGTGACATTTTGTTTGTTTCTTTCAGTTTTTCTTGCATATGGTTAACTCTGTATGTAGAAATAGGGTCAGTCGACACCTAATAATCGTACTGTTCTTCTTCTGATCTATTGACTCTGTCTGGTGTTAGTTGGGGGGTGTCGTAGATGGGTGTCACTTCTTTAGCCACAGTGAAAGCGGCAACAGCACCTCACATGCGCACATGCAGCTTCTCCGGTGCGCAGTCAGACGCAGACGCAGACGCAGACAGCGATGTCTAATGTTTCAAACTTTACCAACAGATTCGCGCAGTCTCCGTGGCGCGTGGCGCTCTGGTCGCTCGCGTACGCGTCGGTTCTGCTCGTGGCCGTGACGGGAAACCTGATCGTCATCTGGATCATAGTCGCACACAAGCGGATGAGAACGACCACCAACTACTTTCTGCTTAACCTGGCGGTGTCGGATGTGTCCGTGGCCGCGCTCAACGCGCTCGTGAATTTCGTGTACGCGGCGCACGGCGACTGGTACTTTGGTGATGCGTATTGCCGCTTCCAAAACTTCTACCCGGTGGCCGCGGTGTTCGCGAGCATCTACTCGATGAGCGCCATCGCCGTGGACAGGTGACACGCACGCACGCACGCACACACACACACACACACACACACACACACACATTGTGTGTCTTTTTGTCGGCTTTTTATTGTGTTTTAAACTATGTAATGAACACTGTTAAACACACCAATCATATTAACTCGTTAAATCTGAAGCAAGGGGAACATTTACATTTAGGCAGTAGGTAGACAGATTTACATTGCATTATTCTATACATTTATACATATATATCTGCAATCCTCTGAGATCCAACACACAACCTTGCGTTGTTAACACAATGCTCTTACCACTGAGATACAGGAAAGCAGGAAGTATGAACAACAACTAAAATCAAGACCTATTCAGTTTTTTATACATAAACAGACTGGGAGTTATTCAGGTGAATATATATATATATATATATATATATATATATATATTCACCTGAATTCATATCAAAGGCCCCTAAACAGGTGGGGCCCCTAGACTGCAGCCTATTTGGATTGGATTGGATTCAATTTATTGTCATTACACACATACAGGTACAGTGCAACGAAATGTATTTTTAGAAGAAGATAAAGCATAACATGGGGGAGGTGAGGAGAAAAACATGTACACAATACACCATAGACAAGACTTGCAACAGGGATAAGTAATCCAGTTCCGACAAGCAGCCATCTGATCCTGCTGCCATGGTGGCGCCGTATACAGACCCGCTTGTCAGGCTGGCGGTTATTCTGTGTCTGGACGTGATGATAAGAGTTAATAATAATAATAATAAATTTAATTTATATAGCGCTTTTCAAGAATTCAAAGTCGCTTTACAATTTTTTTTTATAAATAAATAAAAAAATAAATACAAAATAAAAAATGGGACATGGGGCTATGGGTAGGCAGAGGTAAAGAGATGGGTCTTGAGGCGGGACTGGAAGATGGCAAGTGTCTCAGAAGTGCGTATGTCAGGGGGGAGGGAGTTCCAGAGCCTGGGAGCTGCCCTAGAGAATGCTCTGTCCCCAAAACTGCAGAGTTTGGACTTTTGAATGGAGAGGAGACCAGCTGAGGTGGATCTGAGGGACCGTGAGGGTTGGTACAAGGAGAGGAGGTCAGTGAGATATGTGGGGGCCAGATGGTGAAGGGCTTTGTAGGTGAGGACCAGGATTTTGTAGGTGACCCGGTGGGAGATGGGAAGCCAGTGCAGTTGTTTAAGGACTGGAGTGATGTGATGCCAAGATTTGGAGCGGGTGATGAGTCGGGCGGCTGAATTCTGGACCAGTTGGAGTCGGTTGATGTGGGTGGAGCTGATGCTGAGGAGAAGTGAGTTGCAGTAGTCCATCGGGAGGAGATAAAGGCATGAATGAGTCTTTTGGCAGCTGGGAGTGTGAGAGAGGGTCTGATTTTGGCGATGTTGCGGAGGTGAAAGAAGGAGGTTTGAAGGGAGAGGGTGGAGTCAAAAATCACGCCAAGGTTGCGGGCCTGTGGAGATGGGAAGACAATGGTGCCATCGATGGTGAGAGTGGGGTTATTGGTTTTGCAGAGTTGTGCTTCAATGTTCAGTTGGACTTCATCTGATTAGAAAAACTTTTTATATTATACCAACATAACACCATTATAGATCATAAATAAAGATGATAAAAGAATTGAAGGATAGATAGAATTACATGACTGTGTAATATATATATATATATATACATATACAACACAAAGTGTGTATGACTCAGAATTTCATCATATCTCAGATAAGAAGGGTTCTTAATCCTAAAATCTATCAATGTGATTTCAGTACTTCCTGTCTCATCATGCAGCTGATGCTGATGTCACTTCCTCTTTGTTCAGGTACATTGCAATCATCCACCCGCTGAAGCCCCGCCTCTCTGCAACATCTACGAAATGTGTGATCATGTCGGTGTGGATTCTGGCTGTGATTCTGGCGTTTCCTCTGTGTTATTATTCCACCACACGAGCGAATCCACACCGTACGCTGTGTTACGTGGCCTGGCCGAGACCGTCACACAACTCCTTCATGTGAGACAGCTCTTTGTAGGAAATAAAAACAAAACTTTTGCTTGTTGTTACGGTGTGTTTTGTGAATTCCTAGACAATTATGATGACTGAAGGTATCCTGTGTGTGTGTTTGTTTAGGTATCACGTGATCGTGGCAGCGCTGGTTTATGTTCTGCCTTTAGTTGTGATGGCTGTCACTTATACCAGGGTCGGACTCACTCTTTGGGGGGGTGAAATTCCAGGACATTCCTCAGAAAATTTCCAGGATCATCTTCAGGCAAAGCGGAAGGTGCTCGCTCACGGAACACGTCTGTTAGCTGCACAGTGAAGCTGTCACAAGAAGCATCTTTCTTAAAATCCCACCTATGAACAAAAGAGTTTAGGGTTAGGGTTAAAAATGTGCTGATATACTGTAGCTTCATCACTCATGTGTTTGAGGTTTGTGTTGGTTAACGGAAGCTGTTCATACATCTCTTTGCTTCACTGTGTGTGTTTAGCTTTTTGTTTGGGGAAGTTTGTTTGTGTCTGACAGGTGTAATTTCAGTGTCTGGTTTATTTTTCTGAGTTTTGCTTTTGACTCATTACATTTACATTTAGTCATTTAGCAGACGCTTTTATCCTAAGAGACGTACAAAGAGTTCAGGGAGCAATAAGCGATATGTCATACAAAGAGCAATAGGTGCTAATACAAAGTTACTAGTTTCAACAAAAGCTAGACCACTACCTGTTGAGAGAAGAGAGAGGGTTAGCGTACTTTTTTTGTCTTTTTTTTTTCTTCATTTGTCTGTCAAGTTTTCACAGAAGAGGTGTGTTTTAAGTAGTTTTTTGAAGGTTGTGAGAGATGTGGTTGACCGGACAGCATTGGGAAGAATGTTCCACCAGGAAGGAGTTGTCAAGAAGAATCATTAAACTCAACCATTACATTAAGTGAAGGCACATTGTTCTGCCACGTGTTACATGGACACACTTTGGAACCGAATGTAAACCCAATGGAAATGTATGTTTGTGTTTTAAGGTTGTGAAGATGATGGTGATTGTGGTGGTGACATTCGCTGTGTGTTGGTTTCCTTATCACGCGTATTTCATCGCAACGGGTCTGAAGCGAGAGCTAAATAAATGGAAGGGGATCCAGCAGATTTATCTGTCTGTGCTGTGGCTCTCCATGAGTTCCTCAATGTACAACCCCATCATCTACTGCTGCCTGAACAGCAGGTAACACACACACACACACATCTGCACTCATGAATGGTTAGTTCTTTTATTTGTGTACTGTTTTGTTTTCTTTCTTTCTTTGTGTTTTCTGGTGAATTTGCTTTCACTTGAAATAATCTGATGAGAATATTTCAAGATTAATTTAGAACAGTTGAACAGTCAGGGAAGTGAGATTAAACTCAGCATCACCCGTGAGCATCAGTGTTTTTTTGCAGATCTTCACATGAGAAACATGGGAGGTGTTTCATACTTTCTAAATGAATTAAAATCGTTATACATGCTGTAGTTCAACTGGTAGAGCATGGGTCATGGGTTCAAATCCCTATGGAAATATACTGATCGTACATGTACAATACATGTGAATGTACTCTCCTCGTTCCAATGAACTGTTAAAGAGTCTGCTAAATGCATGAATGTTAAGGTTTTATAACAGTATACGTGTTATATATCATCAACATGCTGCTGCTGCATGAGAGGCATTTATGCTGCGTTACTGTGTTTGCTTTGTCAGCATAATTCTTTAGTTTTTTGCAGCATTACTGCATTTGTTCTGCTTCATCTTTTTATTTGTTTCTGATGGCATTTTGTGTTTGACTTTGCTGCATTAGTGCATTTGTTTTGATCTATTATTGGATTTTTATTGCATTAATATCTGTTGCATTATTGCATACGTTTTTTTACCTTACTGCGCTTGTTTCTACTACATTAGTTTGTTGGGTTTTTTGCCTTAATTTTTCCTGTTGCGTTGGAGCATTTGTTTATTTTGCTTCTGCTGCATTATTGCGTTTGTTTCTGCTGCAGGTTCCGTGCTGGGTTCAAGCAGGTCTTCCGCTGGTGTCCTTGCATCCAGGTATCAGATTATCAGACCCAGTTAGAGGTGCCGACCGCACGTTTCCAGCAGAACCGACAGAGCAGTCTGTACACAGTGGCACGTGCAGACTCGTGCCCCGAAGCGAGCAGCACTCGGCGCAAGAGCTCATACACCAGTCATCGTGGCGGCATCAGCGAGTTTTTTTAAGGGCTGATATTGAAAAAATATATGCAAAATTGAAAGATTTCTCTTATACAGTATATCACTTTACTACGAATAGTCACTCATTGAAAGAGTTGAGCTGAAGTCACAAATCAGCAGTGGCAACAATTTAATTTCTTTACCATTATTTATCTGATATTCGTATTAAAATATCTAAATTCACATGTACTTTCATCAAACCCCAGTACAATTACCACATATTGTCTCCAATTCCAACTATTAGAGTTTTAAAAGGCGCTAATTTAAAAGGGATTCACATTATGTTGTAATGTTTTTAGATGTCATTAAAGGTTTCCATATTTCCCTATTCATTTTATTTGTAAACATACACAGTGGTGTTCAATAGATATTTACATTGAGTCATTTAGCAGAAGCCTTTATCCAAAGAGACTTACAGAGAGTTCAGGGAGCAATAAGAGCAATAATACAAAAGGTGCTAATGCAAAGTTACTAGTTTCAACAAAAGTTTCTTTGTCAAGTGATCACAGAAGAGATGAGTGAAGAAGTTTAGTTGTATGTTAGGGACTCTTGTTAGGTTTATATTAGGGTTTGATATCTAACGATATCAAAATATCTAAAACTTCCTTAATCAATATACAATAACTTGGCCAGAGAAGTGACCTAAGATTTTAAGTCCTCATTCTAAGAAATGAAGTTTAGTTTCTGGACTGGTTTTTGAGCACAAGGATCACTGATGTCTGTCTTTAAGAGCAGACGGGTAGATCTGTGTAGAACTCTGGTGCAGAAAGCAGACGGAACCCTTCATGTCTCTAAACAAAGAACTGCACAGAAATCACAACATGTTTAGCGCTGGCTGATGCGCCTGTTGTTTTTAATGCTTTCTTTTTTATATTCAAATTTTTTTCCCTTTAGAAGTGTATTGGTTCAGTGATTATACCAACAGTGTTAAAATAAAGTGTTGTGCTGTGTGTGTGTGTGTGTAGATATTATCTTCACATGACAGTATGTTTGGATCTTATCACAGACTCATTCTTTACTCTCGTTTTTTTCTTGTGTCATTCTTGCTTCAGTTTATGAATGTTGAATTGTGGGAACAGAAATGTCAATGAGTATTAGACAAACACCAGAGACACAACATGGGACGCCTGAAATCATCTCTCTTTAGCTGTGTATTCTGCTGTAGTTTGATGAATCTGCAAGTTAGACTTGAAGTCAAACAGACAAGAGGTTTATTATGTTTCAGATAATCGGACCCTAGTCAAACACACACACACACAATGACATTGTAATGACCATAAATGGAGGTGGATTGTGCACGGATTAGATAATCTTCACACACACGTTGGCACTGACAGTATTTAAGAAGTAATTCATCACACTTGACACACAGACAGCTCGAATATAAACACCAGCGACGACCATTCCAAACATCCGAACTTTAAAACAAACACTGAGAGTGTCGACACGCACATGATGAAAATTGTTTTTCTGAGCAGCGCTAAAATCTCTCCAGCTAAATATTTTGAGATAATTTATTATTCATTTATTTCTTCGCATCTGGATATGAGAAGCAGGCACTGAAATATGAGTGTCTTTCTTTAGCCATGTGACTCTCTGGTTACAGTTTCACGTATACGGCTTTTTGAAATTTAGCACAAAAAAAAACATTCTAGCACAAAGCTCTAGAAAAGACAAATAATAATCATATATTTCTGTATAGCTCCTTTAAATGTGTGTGACTTTCTTAAAGCACTGTACAATTGAAAAGAAATGTAATACATCACTGTATAAAACACGACAACAATAAATCACGCATACAGCAACTAGAAGAAATTCTATTCAAAGTTTCAATACGGCATATAAAGTGCTTCTGTAATGTCAGCTGGGAGAGAAATTATGTTTTGTGGGCGAAACAGAAAGAAAATTGAAGAAAATGTGTATAGAATACTGCCGTGTTAAATCATGCAGTGTTTCATGCATTCAGCATGAGCATTTTAAAACAGATACCAGTCTTTATTTGATCTGCTTTAGTTTACAAACCCTGGGTAGATGAGGTTTTTTTTTATTTTGCAATAAAGATGAAAAGCAAGATTTGAAGAATAAGATCGAGTGAACTGTGACAGAAAGAAGGATCAGACGGTCAGGTGTTCACTTCTCATGCACTCTCTCATCGTTTCAGGAAAGAACACATCATTTTTTCTTTCCTACTTACAGAGGAGGGTATTCATGAATGAACCAATCGCATTAAAGGGAAAATGATGATGTCATGTGATCTCTGCCCATGTTCTTTTCTTACAAAGTATTGTGATCTTTTGTGATTTTCTATCGTGAGTAAAGCAGATTCAAAGGCATCGACTGGAGTTGACATACAGAACTGTGTAAGTCTGTCCAATCTTTTGAAGTAATGAACATTAGCAGTACTAATGATTAAACTGTGTGTGTGTGTTTGTGTGTAGGTTCACACAAAGGTCAAAGTTCTTTTACAGCTGCAAGAACATAAAGAATCATGGGTGAAGAGAGAGAAACACAACAAACAGACACCTGTGAGTACACACACACACACACACACACACACACACACACACACACACACTCACACACACACACACACACACACACTCACACACATAGAAACCCTCACTGTGATCTCACTTCATTTACTCCTTTGTGTGTTTCAGGTCATCAGACGTCCATGAAAGCATCTGAGGTCTGTGCTAAACTGCGGAGTTGCCCGAAACCGCAGGGCTTTATTGCGTCTGTCGTGACCAGAGGTAATGTTGTTCATGTTGCACTACTGTTTGTGTTTCATTGTCTGTTGTTTGATAAAGTTACGTTCAGGTTTCATTTGTTAGTCACATTAAAGGCCTCAGTGATCTGTCGACATGGTCAAGAGTATTTGCAGCTCAGAGGAGAATGTGTTGTGTTTAATGAGGTTCCATGCATGTGTGATGTTGATCACATGCGTGTTGTGTTGTATGTTTCAGCTCTATTGGGGGCGCTGTTGTTCGGGGTATTCTGGGCTGTAACGGGTCCGGCCTGTGCACCAGGACAGAATTGTTTTGGGCTAGTGGTTCTGTTTCTTTCTGCTGTGTGTGGAGGAAAACTCATTAGTGTATTTCCATTACCAAACACACCTCCAATACCTGCTCTTCTAGGTAAAACACACACACACAATCACACACACACAGGTTATGTGTAATTCAGGAATGATTTGTGTGTATTTCAGGAATGCTGCTGGCAGGTGTTGTGTTGAGGAATGTGCCGTATGTCACAGACAGTGTTTATATCGATCAGAACTGGTCTTCAGCTCTTAGAAACGTAGCTCTCGCTGTGATTCTCAGCAGAGCCGGCCTGGGACTCGATGCCTCTGTATGTACAGAAAGTGTGTGCGTGTGTGTTTCAGGATCTGCAGTGCTTTATCATTGTGTGTGTGTGTGTGTGTGTGTACTTTAGGCCCTGCAGTATTTAAAAGCAGTGTGTGTGAGGGTCGCTGTTGGCCCGTGTGTTATCGAGGCGTCTACAGTGGCTGTTGTGGGTCATTTTTTGCTGGAGTTACCCTGGATCTGGAGCTTCATCCTTGGGTAATCATTATTTTATGATTTTCTGTGCGTGTCACTTATCAAATCTAAAAATGATCTTTTTATCATTCTTGGTGGCTTGTGCACCTTTTACAAAATTTCACAAAAACTTCCCACGAGGGGGCAAAGTCCAAACGACAAGAGTAAAAATCCACTTAACACAACAGGCAAGACTGGAACCGGGCACCTGACGCTTGGGAATAAACAAACACACAAGCTACACAAAACTCAACGCAAACCAACTGCAATGAAATGGAACGGGACAAAAAACACGAGGGCCTTAAATGGGGAAAACTAATGAGGGATAAAGACACTGGGCAGATGAGGAGAATGAAACACTAAGGGCGAGATTACGTGGAAACAAGGGGGCGCGACAGGAGAGCACGTGGCACAAAGTGACAAACACATGGTACTGTCACGACCCTGTCCACAGAACTAGAAAAGGATCATGACAGTAAGCTATCACATAATAATAATCAAATCAGTGCTTGAAGTGGGAAAAAAATAAGTTACCGGTTCTCTCCTGTGGACATTGACATATGCAAATTATGACCACTTTGCTCAACACAAAAACAGTATTTGGACATTGCTGGTACAAAATGTTTATTTAATAAAGGAACCATTTCCAAAACAACTGATTTTAATAATGTTAAACACAAATTTGATAAAACAAATTATGATTTTATTACCCGTGATAATAGTTCTGCAGTCTACTGAATTCTTCTGTTAATCAAATCCATCATATAGGCAACACAGTCATATCTTATGCCTTACATGCTATAAACTGTCCTCTTCTCTTAGACATGTCAAGTCAAACACGTTCAGTCTCACATTATGTGACAAACCGCTGAAGTTTATTTAAAACAGCAGAATTCACAAAAGTTAAGTAGTTTGCATCTCTGAGTCTTGCAGTCATTGGAACTGAATCCGTTTCTGCTGGTTCTGTCCCTCCTGTCTTGAGTTTTCTAGCTCACTGGGCAGTCATGACATTGCCATGTCTTTAGGGTTTTGTTATGTGTGACAACACATGGCTTCCTGTTAGGTCTCCTCCTCTCTCCCGTATTCTTCTAGTTAGGGTTTTATTTCCATCACCTGCTCTGTTAATCACTCTCGATAGGTTTTCATTCTTTTCACCTGTTGCCACTCTCCCCATGTAATCACTCCTCGTTAGTGTCACCCTTTATATAGCCCCAGTTTCGCGCTGTTCAGTGTCGGTGTATTGCGTAATGTATGTCTGCCAGTGCTGTTCACTTGGTCCTGTTTCAGTTTGTGAACTTTTTATTTCTATTCCAAGAATACTTGTTTTGTCCCACTCGTGGAAAGTGTTTGCTTGTTTTTGTGCATGTTTTCCCCATTGTGGGTTTTTCGTTTAATACGTTTTTACGTTAACCCTTCGTCTGCCTGCATCTGGGTTCTGTCATAGCCATTTCATGACATTGTTCAGTTTGGTTGGCTGACTTTCTGCTTGGCCTCAGTCTTTTGATTGGGTAGAATTCTGTAAACCCTGTTTTATGGGTCAATCTGTTGACATTGAGTAGCTCTGTTTAGGAAAGACTTTGGGAAGTGTACAGATCAACAGAATAAAGAGATCCATACCAATTGTTGTATAGGACATTTTATTTCTAAACCTCACAGGCCCAGAGTTAGAAACCGAAATGCTAACATGCCTATTATAACGCCACCTGGTGTCACGCGATGGTCTGTCAACGCACCTGATTTCAGATCATCCCACCGAGTTCAGACACCTTAAGGGCTGGAAAAGAATAATTACAAGAATGAAGAATTCTAATCTTCCAACAGAATAAAGAATATAATGTTGAGTTTCATCTAATAAAGAGATGAAGGGATATTTATTTTCAGTTCACGTGCAGGTGGATCAGTGAAAATAATAAATAGTGTAAATGCTTTTTAATGTGTGTGTGCATGTGTGTGTGTGTAGTTTTGTTCTAGCCGCTGTGTCTCCAGCTGTTTTGGTTCCGTCGATGTTACTCCTGCAGTCTCAGGGTTATGGTGTCAAGAAGGGAATCCCAACCCTCCTTATGGCTGCTGGCAGTTTTGATGATATTTTGGCCATCACTGGATTCACCACGTGTCTGGGTGTAGCATTTGGAACAGGTCACACAACACACACACATTCAGCTAACTAAACAAACAACTGAACAGAAATAAAGCATTCTGTGTTTCTTCTTAAAAGGATCCACATGGATGAATGTTGGTAAAGGAGTTCTGGAGGTGATTGGAGGGGTTCTGGCAGGAGGAATTATGGGAATTCTGCTCCATTTCTTCCCCAGCACAGACCAGGTGACACACACACACACAAGCAGTTTTGTCAATATCTGTGAAATATTTCTGTTACTCTGACTAGTGTGGGTGCC
>NC_136780.1:2500-17500 GCF_947034865.1 Barbatula barbatula | reverse complement strand
GATGGTGAAGGTTTGGAGTCGATCCGAGCTTTCGTTTTCGAATGAGACCCCTGGTGAAGTTTTGTAAAAGTTTGGAAAATGTTCCTAAGTTGAAAAGTGGAAAATCGTTTTTCCACTTTTCTATACGTTTCAGACCATTTGGAGTCGATCTGTATATTTTTCGAAAGACACTTTTCGGAAAGTTACTTTGACATAGACTTTAACATAGGTTGTAGGGCAAAAAACGAAGGTTGCACCCCTTGTGAAGTGCACCCCCCCACTTATCTTTCGAAGGGATGTTAGTACAGACCTGAAATTGCGTATATATAGTAATTGGCGGACGCCCTTTCTAACGCACTCACTTTTAGCTCGATAGCGCCACCACCGGCCGAGATAAGGAAGTACACCCCCCTTAATTAAAGTCTAAAAGGAAAACGAGGCACTTATTTATATAGTTTCGAGGTCGCCGAGCACGATGGTGAAGGTTTGGAGTCGATCCGAGCTTCCGTTTTCAAGTGCACCCCAGGGTGAAGTTTTGTAAAAGTTTTGAAAATTTTCCCAAGTCCAAAAGTGCAAATTCGTTCACCCAGAAAGGCTTTTTCTACACGTTTTAGGCCATTTGGAGTCGATCTGTATAGTTTTCGCGAGACACTTTTTGTAAAATAGAGTCGGGGTTGTACTTGGCTGAAAACACGCTCTAAACAGTAGAATTCGGAGTAGACGTAACTCGGGCCGCGAAGATCGTAGAACCTAGAGCCAGGTGCTGTTCGAAAGGGGAGGTCCAGGCCTTTCCAACGACACCAAGCACGCGTCGCTGCGACGTTCCTAAGCGGAGCTAGACCCCCGAACAGAAAGGCGTCTGAAAAGCGTATCTCTGGCCAGGAAGGTCGCAGCAGGACGAGGTCGGACGCGTCTTAAAGGACTCGCCGAGACCTTACCAACGACACCAAGCACTCGTCGCTGCGACCTTCCTAGGCCGAGATATTTTTTCTAGAGCCGTTTCTGTTTGGCTCCCCCTATCCGTCACGGAAGGTCGTACCGCGTCGGTCGACGGCTCGTTGGAAAGGTGTCATTCAGACCTTTCCGGCAACACCCGTCTCGCGTTTCTAGTCCATTCCTACACGGAGTTATAACGTTAGGGTTAGGGGCAAAAAATCCAAGATCTAGGGCCCTGAGGCCCCAGAAATGGCTGTGCACTGGCCCACCCTCTACTGACCACCCAAGGTCACCCGAGGCCAAGAGGAGAAAACGATGCCGCACACGAGTGTCCCCACAATTCCTGTAATATTTTATTTGTGTATGTAAATGCTGACCAAATTGTGTTGTGTTATGTTATATTCCATAAATGTGTGTGTGTGTGTATATAGAGGCAAAAACCAACAACCTTTATGCATCAGCGACCGGCCAAAACTTGGTCTTTTAAATGGCGTGTTGACCAGGATTGGATTCCAGGAGGTGAGGTAAGTGTTTGAAAGGTAAGTAGGCTCCTTGTTATTTTGTTTTAGGTTTGAGATGCCCAGGGTTACTAATGTTAGGTGTGAGGAGTGGGGTTGTGGTGAGGTCTTAGGCGTTTAGGGTTAGGTTAGGGGAAAAGAAATCCAAGATCTAGGGCCCTAAGGCCCCAAAAATGGCTGTGCACTGGCCCACGTACTACTGACCACCAACGGTCACCCAAGGTCCAGAAGAGGAAACGACGCTGCACCCAAATGTCCCTGCAATTCCCGTGAACAATTAGAGTTGTAAAATGTTTGTGTATATTATATCCATGTATGTGTGTGTATATGTGTGTATACACCTCCCAACCACCTTCGTGCCTCAGTAACCACCCGAACCTTTATATGTTAGAGGCGTGTAGACCAGGATTGGATTCCAGGAGGTGAGGTAAGTGTTTGAAAGCTAAGTAGGCTCCTTGTTATTTTTGTTTTAGGTTTGAGATGCCCAGGGTTACTAATGTTAGGTGTGAGGAGTGGGGTTAGGGGCAAAAAATCCAAGATCTAGGGCCCTGAGGCCCCAGAAATGGCTGTGCACTGGCCCACCCTCTACTGACCACCTAAGGTCACCCGAGGCCAAGAGGAGAAAACGATGCCGCACACGAGTGTCCCCACAATTCCTGTAATATTTTATTTGTGTATGTAAATGCTGACCAAATTGTGTTGTGTTATGTTATATTCCATATATGTGTGTGTGTGTGTGTGTGTATATAGAAGCAACCCAACAACCTTTATGCATCAGCGACCGGCCAAAACTTGGTCCTTTAAATGGCGTGTTGACCAGGATTGGATTCCAGGAGGTGAGGTAAGTGTTTGAAAGGTAAGTAGGCTCATTGTTATTTTTGTTTTAGGTTTAAGATGCCCAGGGTTACTAATGTTAGGTGTTAGGGTTAGGGTTAGGGTTAGGGTTAGGGTTAGGGTTAGGTTAGGGGCAAAAAATCCAAGATCTAGGGCCCTGAGGCCCCAGAAATGGCTGTGCACTGGTTAGGTTAGGGTTAGGGTTAGGGTTAGGGGTTAGGGTTAGGGTTAGGGTTAGGGTTAGGGTTAGTTAGGGTTAGGGTTAGGGTTAGTTAGGGTTAGGGTTAGGGTTAGGGTTAGGGTTAGGGTTAGGGTTAGGGTTAGGGTTAGGTTAGGGTTAGGGTTAGGGTTTAGTTAGGGTTAGGTAGGGTTAGGGTTGGGTTAGGGTTAGGTAAGGTTAGGGTTAGGGTTAGGGTTAGGTTGTAGGGCAAAAAACGAAGGTTGCACCCCTTGTGAAGTGCACCCCCCCACTTATCTTTCGAAGGGATGTTAGTACAGACCTGAAATTGCGTATATATAGTAATTGGCGGACGCCCTTTCTAACGCACTCACTTTTAGCTCGATAGCGCCACCACCGGCCGAGATAAGGAAGTACACCCCCCTTAATTAAAGTCTAAAAGGAAAACGAGGCACTTATTTATATAGTTTCGAGGTCGCCGAGCACGATGGTGAAGGTTTGGAGTCGATCCGAGCTTCCGTTTTCAAGTGCACCCCAGGGTGAAGTTTTGTAAAAGTTTTGAAAATTTTCCCAAGTCCAAAAGTGCAAATTCGTTCACCCAGAAAGGCTTTTTCTACACGTTTTAGGCCATTTGGAGTCGATCTGTATAGTTTTCGCGAGACACTTTTTGTAAAATAGAGTCGGGGTTGTACTTGGCTGAAAACACGCTCTAAACAGTAGAATTCGGAGTAGACGTAACTCGGGCCGCGAAGATCGTAGAACCTAGAGCCAGGTGCTGTTCGAAAGGGGAGGTCCAGGCCTTTCCAACGACACCAAGCACGCGTCGCTGCGACGTTCCTAAGCGGAGCTAGACCCCCGAACAGAAAGGCGTCTGAAAAGCGTATCTCTGGCCAGGAAGGTCGCAGCAGGACGAGGTCGGACGCGTCTTAAAGGACTCGCCGAGACCTTACCAACGACACCAAGCACTCGTCGCTGCGACCTTCCTAGGCCGAGATATTTTTTCTAGAGCCGTTTCTGTTTGGCTCCCCCTATCCGTCACGGAAGGTCGTACCGCGTCGGTCGACGGCTCGTTGGAAAGGTGTCATTCAGACCTTTCCGGCAACACCCGTCTCGCGTTTCTAGTCCATTCCTACACGGAGTTATAACGTTAGGGTTAGGGGCAAAAAATCCAAGATCTAGGGCCCTGAGGCCCCAGAAATGGCTGTGCACTGGCCCACCCTCTACTGACCACCCAAGGTCACCCGAGGCCAAGAGGAGAAAACGATGCCGCACACGAGTGTCCCCACAATTCCTGTAATATTTTATTTGTGTATGTAAATGCTGACCAAATTGTGTTGTGTTATGTTATATTCCATAAATGTGTGTGTGTGTGTATATAGAGGCAAAAACCAACAACCTTTATGCATCAGCGACCGGCCAAAACTTGGTCTTTTAAATGGCGTGTTGACCAGGATTGGATTCCAGGAGGTGAGGTAAGTGTTTGAAAGGTAAGTAGGCTCCTTGTTATTTTGTTTTAGGTTTGAGATGCCCAGGGTTACTAATGTTAGGTGTGAGGAGTGGGGTTGTGGTGAGGTCTTAGGCGTTTAGGGTTAGGTTAGGGGAAAAGAAATCCAAGATCTAGGGCCCTAAGGCCCCAAAAATGGCTGTGCACTGGCCCACGTACTACTGACCACCAACGGTCACCCAAGGTCCAGAAGAGGAAACGACGCTGCACCCAAATGTCCCTGCAATTCCCGTGAACAATTAGAGTTGTAAAATGTTTGTGTATATTATATCCATGTATGTGTGTGTATATGTGTGTATACACCTCCCAACCACCTTCGTGCCTCAGTAACCACCCGAACCTTTATATGTTAGAGGCGTGTAGACCAGGATTGGATTCCAGGAGGTGAGGTAAGTGTTTGAAAGCTAAGTAGGCTCCTTGTTATTTTTGTTTTAGGTTTGAGATGCCCAGGGTTACTAATGTTAGGTGTGAGGAGTGGGGTTAGGGGCAAAAAATCCAAGATCTAGGGCCCTGAGGCCCCAGAAATGGCTGTGCACTGGCCCACCCTCTACTGACCACCTAAGGTCACCCGAGGCCAAGAGGAGAAAACGATGCCGCACACGAGTGTCCCCACAATTCCTGTAATATTTTATTTGTGTATGTAAATGCTGACCAAATTGTGTTGTGTTATGTTATATTCCATATATGTGTGTGTGTGTGTGTGTGTATATAGAAGCAACCCAACAACCTTTATGCATCAGCGACCGGCCAAAACTTGGTCCTTTAAATGGCGTGTTGACCAGGATTGGATTCCAGGAGGTGAGGTAAGTGTTTGAAAGGTAAGTAGGCTCATTGTTATTTTTGTTTTAGGTTTAAGATGCCCAGGGTTACTAATGTTAGGTGTTAGGGTTAGGGTTAGGGTTAGGGTTAGGGTTAGGGTTAGGTTAGGGTTAGGGTTAGGGTTAGGGTAGGGTAGGGTTAGGGTTAGGGTTAGGGTTAGGGTTAGGGTTAGGGTTAGGGTGGGTTAGGGTTAGGGTTAGGGTTAGGGTGGGTAGGGTTAGGGTTAGGGTTAGGGTTAGGTTGTAGGGCAAAAAACGAAGGTTGCACCCCTTGTGAAGTGCACCCCCCCACTTATCTTTCGAAGGGATGTTAGTACAGACCTGAAATTGCGTATATATAGTAATTGGCGGACGCCCTTTCTAACGCACTCACTTTTAGCTCGATAGCGCCACCACCGGCCGAGATAAGGAAGTACACCCCCCTTAATTAAAGTCTAAAAGGAAAACGAGGCACTTATTTATATAGTTTCGAGGTCGCCGAGCACGATGGTGAAGGTTTGGAGTCGATCCGAGCTTCCGTTTTCAAGTGCACCCCAGGGTGAAGTTTTGTAAAAGTTTTGAAAATTTTCCCAAGTCCAAAAGTGCAAATTCGTTCACCCAGAAAGGCTTTTTCTACACGTTTTAGGCCATTTGGAGTCGATCTGTATAGTTTTCGCGAGACACTTTTTGTAAAATAGAGTCGGGGTTGTACTTGGCTGAAAACACGCTCTAAACAGTAGAATTCGGAGTAGACGTAACTCGGGCCGCGAAGATCGTAGAACCTAGAGCCAGGTGCTGTTCGAAAGGGGAGGTCCAGGCCTTTCCAACGACACCAAGCACGCGTCGCTGCGACGTTCCTAAGCGGAGCTAGACCCCCGAACAGAAAGGCGTCTGAAAAGCGTATCTCTGGCCAGGAAGGTCGCAGCAGGACGAGGTCGGACGCGTCTTAAAGGACTCGCCGAGACCTTACCAACGACACCAAGCACTCGTCGCTGCGACCTTCCTAGGCCGAGATATTTTTTCTAGAGCCGTTTCTGTTTGGCTCCCCCTATCCGTCACGGAAGGTCGTACCGCGTCGGTCGACGGCTCGTTGGAAAGGTGTCATTCAGACCTTTCCGGCAACACCCGTCTCGCGTTTCTAGTCCATTCCTACACGGAGTTATAACGTTAGGGTTAGGGGCAAAAAATCCAAGATCTAGGGCCCTGAGGCCCCAGAAATGGCTGTGCACTGGCCCACCCTCTACTGACCACCCAAGGTCACCCGAGGCCAAGAGGAGAAAACGATGCCGCACACGAGTGTCCCCACAATTCCTGTAATATTTTATTTGTGTATGTAAATGCTGACCAAATTGTGTTGTGTTATGTTATATTCCATAAATGTGTGTGTGTGTGTATATAGAGGCAAAAACCAACAACCTTTATGCATCAGCGACCGGCCAAAACTTGGTCTTTTAAATGGCGTGTTGACCAGGATTGGATTCCAGGAGGTGAGGTAAGTGTTTGAAAGGTAAGTAGGCTCCTTGTTATTTTGTTTTAGGTTTGAGATGCCCAGGGTTACTAATGTTAGGTGTGAGGAGTGGGGTTGTGGTGAGGTCTTAGGCGTTTAGGGTTAGGTTAGGGGAAAAGAAATCCAAGATCTAGGGCCCTAAGGCCCCAAAAATGGCTGTGCACTGGCCCACGTACTACTGACCACCAACGGTCACCCAAGGTCCAGAAGAGGAAACGACGCTGCACCCAAATGTCCCTGCAATTCCCGTGAACAATTAGAGTTGTAAAATGTTTGTGTATATTATATCCATGTATGTGTGTGTATATGTGTGTATACACCTCCCAACCACCTTCGTGCCTCAGTAACCACCCGAACCTTTATATGTTAGAGGCGTGTAGACCAGGATTGGATTCCAGGAGGTGAGGTAAGTGTTTGAAAGCTAAGTAGGCTCCTTGTTATTTTTGTTTTAGGTTTGAGATGCCCAGGGTTACTAATGTTAGGTGTGAGGAGTGGGGTTAGGGGCAAAAAATCCAAGATCTAGGGCCCTGAGGCCCCAGAAATGGCTGTGCACTGGCCCACCCTCTACTGACCACCTAAGGTCACCCGAGGCCAAGAGGAGAAAACGATGCCGCACACGAGTGTCCCCACAATTCCTGTAATATTTTATTTGTGTATGTAAATGCTGACCAAATTGTGTTGTGTTATGTTATATTCCATATATGTGTGTGTGTGTGTGTGTGTATATAGAAGCAACCCAACAACCTTTATGCATCAGCGACCGGCCAAAACTTGGTCCTTTAAATGGCGTGTTGACCAGGATTGGATTCCAGGAGGTGAGGTAAGTGTTTGAAAGGTAAGTAGGCTCATTGTTATTTTTGTTTTAGGTTTAAGATGCCCAGGGTTACTAATGTTAGGTGTTAGGGTTAGGGTTAGGGTTAGGGTTAGGGTTAGGGTTAGGTTAGGGTTAGGGTTAGGGTTAGGGTAGGGTAGGGTTAGGGTTAGGGTTAGGGTTAGGGTTAGGGTTAGGGTTAGGTTAGGGTTAGGGTTAGGGTTAGGGTTAGGGTTAGGTTGTAGGGCAAAAAACGAAGGTTGCACCCCTTGTGAAGTGCACCCCCCCACTTATCTTTCGAAGGGATGTTAGTACAGACCTGAAATTGCGTATATATAGTAATTGGCGGACGCCCTTTCTAACGCACTCACTTTTAGCTCGATAGCGCCACCACCGGCCGAGATAAGGAAGTACACCCCCCTTAATTAAAGTCTAAAAGGAAAACGAGGCACTTATTTATATAGTTTCGAGGTCGCCGAGCACGATGGTGAAGGTTTGGAGTCGATCCGAGCTTCCGTTTTCAAGTGCACCCCAGGGTGAAGTTTTGTAAAAGTTTTGAAAATTTTCCCAAGTCCAAAAGTGCAAATTCGTTCACCCAGAAAGGCTTTTTCTACACGTTTTAGGCCATTTGGAGTCGATCTGTATAGTTTTCGCGAGACACTTTTTGTAAAATAGAGTCGGGGTTGTACTTGGCTGAAAACACGCTCTAAACAGTAGAATTCGGAGTAGACGTAACTCGGGCCGCGAAGATCGTAGAACCTAGAGCCAGGTGCTGTTCGAAAGGGGAGGTCCAGGCCTTTCCAACGACACCAAGCACGCGTCGCTGCGACGTTCCTAAGCGGAGCTAGACCCCCGAACAGAAAGGCGTCTGAAAAGCGTATCTCTGGCCAGGAAGGTCGCAGCAGGACGAGGTCGGACGCGTCTTAAAGGACTCGCCGAGACCTTACCAACGACACCAAGCACTCGTCGCTGCGACCTTCCTAGGCCGAGATATTTTTTCTAGAGCCGTTTCTGTTTGGCTCCCCCTATCCGTCACGGAAGGTCGTACCGCGTCGGTCGACGGCTCGTTGGAAAGGTGTCATTCAGACCTTTCCGGCAACACCCGTCTCGCGTTTCTAGTCCATTCCTACACGGAGTTATAACGTTAGGGTTAGGGGCAAAAAATCCAAGATCTAGGGCCCTGAGGCCCCAGAAATGGCTGTGCACTGGCCCACCCTCTACTGACCACCCAAGGTCACCCGAGGCCAAGAGGAGAAAACGATGCCGCACACGAGTGTCCCCACAATTCCTGTAATATTTTATTTGTGTATGTAAATGCTGACCAAATTGTGTTGTGTTATGTTATATTCCATAAATGTGTGTGTGTGTGTATATAGAGGCAAAAACCAACAACCTTTATGCATCAGCGACCGGCCAAAACTTGGTCTTTTAAATGGCGTGTTGACCAGGATTGGATTCCAGGAGGTGAGGTAAGTGTTTGAAAGGTAAGTAGGCTCCTTGTTATTTTGTTTTAGGTTTGAGATGCCCAGGGTTACTAATGTTAGGTGTGAGGAGTGGGGTTGTGGTGAGGTCTTAGGCGTTTAGGGTTAGGTTAGGGGAAAAGAAATCCAAGATCTAGGGCCCTAAGGCCCCAAAAATGGCTGTGCACTGGCCCACGTACTACTGACCACCAACGGTCACCCAAGGTCCAGAAGAGGAAACGACGCTGCACCCAAATGTCCCTGCAATTCCCGTGAACAATTAGAGTTGTAAAATGTTTGTGTATATTATATCCATGTATGTGTGTGTATATGTGTGTATACACCTCCCAACCACCTTCGTGCCTCAGTAACCACCCGAACCTTTATATGTTAGAGGCGTGTAGACCAGGATTGGATTCCAGGAGGTGAGGTAAGTGTTTGAAAGCTAAGTAGGCTCCTTGTTATTTTTGTTTTAGGTTTGAGATGCCCAGGGTTACTAATGTTAGGTGTGAGGAGTGGGGTTAGGGGCAAAAAATCCAAGATCTAGGGCCCTGAGGCCCCAGAAATGGCTGTGCACTGGCCCACCCTCTACTGACCACCTAAGGTCACCCGAGGCCAAGAGGAGAAAACGATGCCGCACACGAGTGTCCCCACAATTCCTGTAATATTTTATTTGTGTATGTAAATGCTGACCAAATTGTGTTGTGTTATGTTATATTCCATATATGTGTGTGTGTGTGTGTGTGTATATAGAAGCAACCCAACAACCTTTATGCATCAGCGACCGGCCAAAACTTGGTCCTTTAAATGGCGTGTTGACCAGGATTGGATTCCAGGAGGTGAGGTAAGTGTTTGAAAGGTAAGTAGGCTCATTGTTATTTTTGTTTTAGGTTTAAGATGCCCAGGGTTACTAATGTTAGGTGTTAGGGTTAGGGTTAGGGTTAGGGTTAGGGTTAGGGTTAGGTTAGGGTTAGGGTTAGGGTTAGGGTAGGGTAGGGTTAGGGTTAGGGTTAGGGTTAGGGTTAGGGTTAGGGTTAGGGTGGGTTAGGGTTAGGGTTAGGGTTAGGGTGGGTAGGGTTAGGGTTAGGGTTAGGGTTAGGTTGTAGGGCAAAAAACGAAGGTTGCACCCCTTGTGAAGTGCACCCCCCCACTTATCTTTCGAAGGGATGTTAGTACAGACCTGAAATTGCGTATATATAGTAATTGGCGGACGCCCTTTCTAACGCACTCACTTTTAGCTCGATAGCGCCACCACCGGCCGAGATAAGGAAGTACACCCCCCTTAATTAAAGTCTAAAAGGAAAACGAGGCACTTATTTATATAGTTTCGAGGTCGCCGAGCACGATGGTGAAGGTTTGGAGTCGATCCGAGCTTCCGTTTTCAAGTGCACCCCAGGGTGAAGTTTTGTAAAAGTTTTGAAAATTTTCCCAAGTCCAAAAGTGCAAATTCGTTCACCCAGAAAGGCTTTTTCTACACGTTTTAGGCCATTTGGAGTCGATCTGTATAGTTTTCGCGAGACACTTTTTGTAAAATAGAGTCGGGGTTGTACTTGGCTGAAAACACGCTCTAAACAGTAGAATTCGGAGTAGACGTAACTCGGGCCGCGAAGATCGTAGAACCTAGAGCCAGGTGCTGTTCGAAAGGGGAGGTCCAGGCCTTTCCAACGACACCAAGCACGCGTCGCTGCGACGTTCCTAAGCGGAGCTAGACCCCCGAACAGAAAGGCGTCTGAAAAGCGTATCTCTGGCCAGGAAGGTCGCAGCAGGACGAGGTCGGACGCGTCTTAAAGGACTCGCCGAGACCTTACCAACGACACCAAGCACTCGTCGCTGCGACCTTCCTAGGCCGAGATATTTTTTCTAGAGCCGTTTCTGTTTGGCTCCCCCTATCCGTCACGGAAGGTCGTACCGCGTCGGTCGACGGCTCGTTGGAAAGGTGTCATTCAGACCTTTCCGGCAACACCCGTCTCGCGTTTCTAGTCCATTCCTACACGGAGTTATAACGTTAGGGTTAGGGGCAAAAAATCCAAGATCTAGGGCCCTGAGGCCCCAGAAATGGCTGTGCACTGGCCCACCCTCTACTGACCACCCAAGGTCACCCGAGGCCAAGAGGAGAAAACGATGCCGCACACGAGTGTCCCCACAATTCCTGTAATATTTTATTTGTGTATGTAAATGCTGACCAAATTGTGTTGTGTTATGTTATATTCCATAAATGTGTGTGTGTGTGTATATAGAGGCAAAAACCAACAACCTTTATGCATCAGCGACCGGCCAAAACTTGGTCTTTTAAATGGCGTGTTGACCAGGATTGGATTCCAGGAGGTGAGGTAAGTGTTTGAAAGGTAAGTAGGCTCCTTGTTATTTTGTTTTAGGTTTGAGATGCCCAGGGTTACTAATGTTAGGTGTGAGGAGTGGGGTTGTGGTGAGGTCTTAGGCGTTTAGGGTTAGGTTAGGGGAAAAGAAATCCAAGATCTAGGGCCCTAAGGCCCCAAAAATGGCTGTGCACTGGCCCACGTACTACTGACCACCAACGGTCACCCAAGGTCCAGAAGAGGAAACGACGCTGCACCCAAATGTCCCTGCAATTCCCGTGAACAATTAGAGTTGTAAAATGTTTGTGTATATTATATCCATGTATGTGTGTGTATATGTGTGTATACACCTCCCAACCACCTTCGTGCCTCAGTAACCACCCGAACCTTTATATGTTAGAGGCGTGTAGACCAGGATTGGATTCCAGGAGGTGAGGTAAGTGTTTGAAAGCTAAGTAGGCTCCTTGTTATTTTTGTTTTAGGTTTGAGATGCCCAGGGTTACTAATGTTAGGTGTGAGGAGTGGGGTTAGGGGCAAAAAATCCAAGATCTAGGGCCCTGAGGCCCCAGAAATGGCTGTGCACTGGCCCACCCTCTACTGACCACCTAAGGTCACCCGAGGCCAAGAGGAGAAAACGATGCCGCACACGAGTGTCCCCACAATTCCTGTAATATTTTATTTGTGTATGTAAATGCTGACCAAATTGTGTTGTGTTATGTTATATTCCATATATGTGTGTGTGTGTGTGTGTGTATATAGAAGCAACCCAACAACCTTTATGCATCAGCGACCGGCCAAAACTTGGTCCTTTAAATGGCGTGTTGACCAGGATTGGATTCCAGGAGGTGAGGTAAGTGTTTGAAAGGTAAGTAGGCTCATTGTTATTTTTGTTTTAGGTTTAAGATGCCCAGGGTTACTAATGTTAGGTGTTAGGGTTAGGGTTAGGGTTAGGGTTAGGGTTAGGGTTAGGTTAGGGTTAGGGTTAGGGTTAGGGTAGGTTGTAGGGCAAAAAACGAAGGTTGCACCCCTTGTGAAGTGCACCCCCCCACTTATCTTTCGAAGGGATGTTAGTACAGACCTGAAATTGCGTATATATAGTAATTGGCGGACGCCCTTTCTAACGCACTCACTTTTAGCTCGATAGCGCCACCACCGGCCGAGATAAGGAAGTACACCCCCCTTAATTAAAGTCTAAAAGGAAAACGAGGCACTTATTTATATAGTTTCGAGGTCGCCGAGCACGATGGTGAAGGTTTGGAGTCGATCCGAGCTTCCGTTTTCAAGTGCACCCCAGGGTGAAGTTTTGTAAAAGTTTTGAAAATTTTCCCAAGTCCAAAAGTGCAAATTCGTTCACCCAGAAAGGCTTTTTCTACACGTTTTAGGCCATTTGGAGTCGATCTGTATAGTTTTCGCGAGACACTTTTTGTAAAATAGAGTCGGGGTTGTACTTGGCTGAAAACACGCTCTAAACAGTAGAATTCGGAGTAGACGTAACTCGGGCCGCGAAGATCGTAGAACCTAGAGCCAGGTGCTGTTCGAAAGGGGAGGTCCAGGCCTTTCCAACGACACCAAGCACGCGTCGCTGCGACGTTCCTAAGCGGAGCTAGACCCCCGAACAGAAAGGCGTCTGAAAAGCGTATCTCTGGCCAGGAAGGTCGCAGCAGGACGAGGTCGGACGCGTCTTAAAGGACTCGCCGAGACCTTACCAACGACACCAAGCACTCGTCGCTGCGACCTTCCTAGGCCGAGATATTTTTTCTAGAGCCGTTTCTGTTTGGCTCCCCCTATCCGTCACGGAAGGTCGTACCGCGTCGGTCGACGGCTCGTTGGAAAGGTGTCATTCAGACCTTTCCGGCAACACCCGTCTCGCGTTTCTAGTCCATTCCTACACGGAGTTATAACGTTAGGGTTAGGGGCAAAAAATCCAAGATCTAGGGCCCTGAGGCCCCAGAAATGGCTGTGCACTGGCCCACCCTCTACTGACCACCCAAGGTCACCCGAGGCCAAGAGGAGAAAACGATGCCGCACACGAGTGTCCCCACAATTCCTGTAATATTTTATTTGTGTATGTAAATGCTGACCAAATTGTGTTGTGTTATGTTATATTCCATAAATGTGTGTGTGTGTGTATATAGAGGCAAAAACCAACAACCTTTATGCATCAGCGACCGGCCAAAACTTGGTCTTTTAAATGGCGTGTTGACCAGGATTGGATTCCAGGAGGTGAGGTAAGTGTTTGAAAGGTAAGTAGGCTCCTTGTTATTTTGTTTTAGGTTTGAGATGCCCAGGGTTACTAATGTTAGGTGTGAGGAGTGGGGTTGTGGTGAGGTCTTAGGCGTTTAGGGTTAGGTTAGGGGAAAAGAAATCCAAGATCTAGGGCCCTAAGGCCCCAAAAATGGCTGTGCACTGGCCCACGTACTACTGACCACCAACGGTCACCCAAGGTCCAGAAGAGGAAACGACGCTGCACCCAAATGTCCCTGCAATTCCCGTGAACAATTAGAGTTGTAAAATGTTTGTGTATATTATATCCATGTATGTGTGTGTATATGTGTGTATACACCTCCCAACCACCTTCGTGCCTCAGTAACCACCCGAACCTTTATATGTTAGAGGCGTGTAGACCAGGATTGGATTCCAGGAGGTGAGGTAAGTGTTTGAAAGCTAAGTAGGCTCCTTGTTATTTTTGTTTTAGGTTTGAGATGCCCAGGGTTACTAATGTTAGGTGTGAGGAGTGGGGTTAGGGGCAAAAAATCCAAGATCTAGGGCCCTGAGGCCCCAGAAATGGCTGTGCACTGGCCCACCCTCTACTGACCACCTAAGGTCACCCGAGGCCAAGAGGAGAAAACGATGCCGCACACGAGTGTCCCCACAATTCCTGTAATATTTTATTTGTGTATGTAAATGCTGACCAAATTGTGTTGTGTTATGTTATATTCCATATATGTGTGTGTGTGTGTGTGTGTATATAGAAGCAACCCAACAACCTTTATGCATCAGCGACCGGCCAAAACTTGGTCCTTTAAATGGCGTGTTGACCAGGATTGGATTCCAGGAGGTGAGGTAAGTGTTTGAAAGGTAAGTAGGCTCATTGTTATTTTTGTTTTAGGTTTAAGATGCCCAGGGTTACTAATGTTAGGTGTTAGGGTTAGGGTTAGGGTTAGGGTTAGGGTTAGGGTTAGGTTAGGGTTAGGGTTAGGGTTAGGGTAGGTTGTAGGGCAAAAAACGAAGGTTGCACCCCTTGTGAAGTGCACCCCCCCACTTATCTTTCGAAGGGATGTTAGTACAGACCTGAAATTGCGTATATATAGTAATTGGCGGACGCCCTTTCTAACGCACTCACTTTTAGCTCGATAGCGCCACCACCGGCCGAGATAAGGAAGTACACCCCCCTTAATTAAAGTCTAAAAGGAAAACGAGGCACTTATTTATATAGTTTCGAGGTCGCCGAGCACGATGGTGAAGGTTTGGAGTCGATCCGAGCTTCCGTTTTCAAGTGCACCCCAGGGTGAAGTTTTGTAAAAGTTTTGAAAATTTTCCCAAGTCCAAAAGTGCAAATTCGTTCACCCAGAAAGGCTTTTTCTACACGTTTTAGGCCATTTGGAGTCGATCTGTATAGTTTTCGCGAGACACTTTTTGTAAAATAGAGTCGGGGTTGTACTTGGCTGAAAACACGCTCTAAACAGTAGAATTCGGAGTAGACGTAACTCGGGCCGCGAAGATCGTAGAACCTAGAGCCAGGTGCTGTTCGAAAGGGGAGGTCCAGGCCTTTCCAACGACACCAAGCACGCGTCGCTGCGACGTTCCTAAGCGGAGCTAGACCCCCGAACAGAAAGGCGTCTGAAAAGCGTATCTCTGGCCAGGAAGGTCGCAGCAGGACGAGGTCGGACGCGTCTTAAAGGACTCGCCGAGACCTTACCAACGACACCAAGCACTCGTCGCTGCGACCTTCCTAGGCCGAGATATTTTTTCTAGAGCCGTTTCTGTTTGGCTCCCCCTATCCGTCACGGAAGGTCGTACCGCGTCGGTCGACGGCTCGTTGGAAAGGTGTCATTCAGACCTTTCCGGCAACACCCGTCTCGCGTTTCTAGTCCATTCCTACACGGAGTTATAACGTTAGGGTTAGGGGCAAAAAATCCAAGATCTAGGGCCCTGAGGCCC